>NC_081410.1:371242442-371542442 GCF_030272615.1 Cryptomeria japonica | reverse complement strand
TTATACCGGTAAGGTGAGTTGAACCGGTAGTTAGTCTTGGTCGGTGAAGTATATATAACTGACATAGAAAACTGAGCATAGGTGGATGTTGACAAGGATGAAAGGTGGAAACAAGGTGGAGAGCACGCAGAGGTTGGTGAAGTATTCATCAATGTAGTAATTTACAAGCAGGACGACTTTAATGAAGAACCCACAAATCATGGGAGGATGGCAGAAAGTTGCGGCTCGAGGAAGACAAGGTGGCAAGATGATTGAACTAACCTTGCAAGAAAATCTAATCTTTGTACCTGCTTGATGAAGGAAACAACTGAGCCATTAATGGCGATTGACAAAGACACGCATAAAAGAATGTCATAGACATCCTAAAATAGAAAACGCACATCGCAAAGCAAGGAGATGGCAGTGTTGTTTAGTGTGATATAGATCACCATTCTAGAAAATCAAATCAGATCAAATCTAATACAGATCGAGTTGGTGAAAGAAAAACCTAACATGACACTATTTAAATGTTGCTCTTGGCAGGAGCCCTCACAGATAAATACGTGAACTCGAGACTGAAATGGATTGATGCTAGATGAGAGGTGTGAGAGAGAAGAGAGCCTGAGCAAGAAGAAAGACTATCTGTCTTAGAGTTGTTTCTCAGAGGGTTACAATGTGTGTTAGCAGGCTGAACCGGTGAGAGGGTCTAACCAGTAGAGACCGAATAATCGGTAAACTGTTAAAGTCTTAATAGTCAAGCATACCGGTAAGGAGTGATTGGTTAGGAAGGCATCCAAGAGTGACATTGTGAAGTGTGAGGCTTAGAGAGAGAGAAGAAAGGGTGGGAGTAACCGGTGAGTGATCAAAGAGAGTAATCTAATAACCGACAGTGTGAGAACCACTGAATAAGAGGGGGTTGTTAACTGGTGGAAATCCATTGATCAGGTGTTATGAAACTCATTTGCAACTAGGTTCTATCACTGTATCAAACTTATATTTCATTATATTACACTGATTTGGTTCTTGGTGTAGGGGTTGGTGCTCCTTGGGTTGGTTCCCTAAATCAGTAGGGGTTGGTGCTCCTTGGGTTGGTGCCCTAAACTATTGTAATCTGATTATTTCATTGTGAGGCTGGATTGGAGCAGTAGACTCCAGTTGCATTTCTCACCGAGGTTTTTCCCATATTGGATTTTCCTCATACATTTGGTGTTGTAGGATATGCATTAGTGTGTTTGCCTCTTTTGATATCCATTCGTATCTTATCGGTTTAATTGTTTAGTGTTTAGGTTGATAACCGGTATTTCAAGCTTAGTTTAAAAAGAAAAGTTTTCAAGAACCACTGATTCACCCCCCTCTCAGTGGTACATTGTGTTCAACAATTGGTATCAGAGCCTAGGTTCTTGATTGATTAAATATTTCTCTAGCTTGGGTAGATTCTGGTCAAAGAACACAATGGCAAGAAATGAGTTTGCCTCCTCAAAAGGCCCCATGTTTCATGGATCTAACTATGCCTTTTGGAGAAGAAGAATGGAGACATAGGTTTCCTCTCTTGGTTTTGATGGGTGGATGTTTGCCAAGAATGGGTCTACTGTCCCTAGTGTTCATCCCACTGATCCAGATGCTAAGAAGGAGTATGAGAATAATGCAAAGGCTAAACATGCTATCTTAAGCGGGTTGTTTGATAATGAGTTTGTCAAGGTCATGCACTATGTATCCGCCAAGAAGAGTTGGGATAAATTGCATAGATTATTTGAAGGAGATGCCAAAGTCAAAGAGGGAAAGCTATAATCACTAAGAGGTCAATTGGAAGGCATCAAGATGAAAGATGAAGAAAAGATTGCAGACTACCTTCACATAGTAGATGAAACTATGAACACTATCAAAGGACTTGGAGAAGAAATTGTTCATGAAATCATTGTAAAAAGGTACTTAGATCTCTCACATCTAAGTATGATACTAAGGTTTCTGCCATAGAGGAAGCCAAGGATCTGAAGACCTTCATAATGGATGAGCTATTTGGCTCTCTAACAACTTGTGAAATGAGGAAAACTGGTGAAGCATCAAGGAAAGAGGCAACATTCAACTCCACCAAAAAGGACAAGGAAGAGGTTGCTCATAAAGGATCCAGTGAAGACTCGGATGCAGAGGTAGCAAATTTTTTTAGAAAGCTCTAGAGAGGATCCGCCAAGTATAAAGGAAAGTTACCACTCAAATGCTTCAACTGTGGTAAAGTTGGACACTTTGCTGTAAAATGTCCTTATAATGAAACCAAACACAAAGAAAGGAATATCTATCGGCAAGGAAGAAGAGGCTACCAGAAGCAGAACAACATATATACTATTGAGGATGATGCCACTGATAAAGAAAGTGCATCAAAATATGACTACCATGAGAATGAAATAAAAGGTAATCTCTTTATGGCACTAGATGAACCCGTTGATGAAGATGAGAAAGAAGAAGATATTGAAGCCGAAGTGGATCTAGAAGGTAAGCTCATAAGTGATATTAAGGAGCTAATTAAAACAAGAAGAGAACTCAAGAAGGTCAAGCTTGTTGCAGTAGAAGAACAAGATCACTTGAAGCAATCTCTGGATCAGTCCAATCAAGTTATCTCTGACTTGAAACTCCAGTTGGAAGAAGCCAAGAGGATATGTAAAGTTACATCCTCTGATCTATTAAAGAAGGAAAAGGAGTATCAATTTCTCGAAGCAGAAATAGTGAAGCTCAAAAAAGAGCTTGAAAAGAGTAAGGATGAACTGAAAGTCAAAAGCAAATATAAGGGTAGCACAAAAGCCTTGGACAAGATGTTGACCAAATAGAAGCAATCTAAAGATATCGGTGGCTTGGGTTTTGAAGAAGGACAAAGTTCAAACAACAAAGATACATCTGGTAAGGAGATACAGTTTACCTCTTCAATTGAAGGTGAAGAGAAGAAAACATTCACAGTAAGCAAGGATACCGGTAAGAAGACTTATTGAGAAGCTGTTAGAAACTGCCACACAAATTGGTATACACAATCAATGAAGCAGAGGCCACATTCAATGTACCAAAATGCAGATCTGAGAAGAAATGCAAGGTTTGATCATGAAGGATTCATGAGAGGTAGCAGAATGAAAGGAAGACCCCTGGTGAGATAGACGTTTGCAAGACCAAGGCAACCTAGCCGGTATGTTCCAAACTTTCATCATTATTGTTACCGATGTAACAAATTTGGACATAGGTTAGCTAATTGTAGATTAACAAATAAGCCCACTATGAGTTATGAAAGTAGAAATTCATTTAATGCACTTTGGCATATGAATGTTGTTTGTTATCAGTGCAATGGATTTGGTCATAGGAGTTTTGAATGTAGGAAGAGTAAACTGGTGTCCTACAATAGTTTCAAAGATTCATCTTTCAATGTAAATGTGAAATGCTATAACTGTGAAGAGTTTTGACATATAGAAAAGCTTTGTAAGAATAGGAAAATCAAGTAGAAGAGGATAGATCCTGATTAGGAACCAACAGTCAAACCAGAGCAAAAAATTGCAGCTAATAAGAAGAAGGAAACTCAACCGGTTTGGGTTGAGAAAGAAAAGGACAAAGCATAATCAAGTCTGATAGTGCAGACTGCCCTACATGTTGAAAGAAGAAATCTATGGGTTGTAGATAGTGGTTGTTCCAACCATATGACCGGTGATAAAAAGAAATTTATCAAACTTGAAGACTAGAATGGTGGCTCGGTAAGGTTTGGAGACAACTCATCTATCAAGATAAAGGGAAAAGGTACTCTAAATATTGATGGCAAAATAAAAACACATGATGTGTATTATGTGGAAAGCCTGAAGCACAATTTACTGAGTGTGAGTCAGATGTGTGACAAAGGTTACAAATTCACCCTTGATTCTACAGGTTGCCAGATAAAGAAGGAGAGTATCAGTCAGGTTGTAGCTGAAGGTAAGAGGAGAGATGGTAATGTATACAATCTGAAAGAATGTTTTGAATCCCAATGCATGTTGGAACAAGTGGATGAAAGTTGGTTGTGGCACAATAGATTAGGCCACATAAATTTTGATAGCCTAGTGCCATTAAGCAAAAAGGGCTGTGTAAGAAATATACCACCCATCATCAAATCGGTAAGCACCTTTTGTGATGAATGTGTGAAAGGAAAGCAGACTAAGGTGAGTTTCAAGACAAAATAACACAACACTTCAAGACCACTTGAACTAGTGCATACATATCTATTTGGTCTGACTAGGACAAGAGCTCTTGTTGGTGAAAGATAATTTATGCTCTTGATTGATGACTATTCAAGAATGACATGGGTCACTTTCCTACAAGATAAATCACAAGCATTTGATAGATTCAAGATCTTTCAGAAGATGGTAGAGAAGGACAGTGGGTGCAAACTGAAATGCCTAAGATCAGACTAGGGTGGAGAGTTTACATCAAATGAGTTTCAAGATTACTGTGAAAGACATGGAATCAAAAGGCAATACTCAGCCCCTAGGACACCACAACAAAATGGTGTGGTAGAAAGAAAGAACAAGACAGTCAAGGAGATGGCCAGAACCATGTTAAATGAGGCAAGTTCATCGAATATGTATTGGAAGGAAGCGGTTCATACTACTACATATAACTTGAACCGGGTTCAACTAAGAACAAACAATAGAATGCTACCTTGTGAGTTGTGGTATGACTGGAAACCATCAGTCAAGTACTTCAAGGTATTCTGAAGCAAGTGTTTTATCAAGAGAGATATGGATGGTTTAGGTAGTTTTGATTCCAGGAGTGATCAAGGGATCTTCCTTGGTTACTCAACTAATAGTAAGGCCTATAAATGCTACAATAAAAGATGAAGAAGAGTCATTGAGAGAGTGTGTGTAAGAGTTGATGAGGATATGCACCAAGGAAGACAAACACAAGTGAATCAGTATGATGATTTCGGTGATGAAGGTGAAGAAGATCAGTCAGACAATGAACCGGAAGAAGCATCCAAAAGGGTCCCTAATCGGTATGTGTAGATAAACCATCCAGAAGAGAAGAATTTAGGTAATAAGAGTGATGGTGTGCAGACTAGGAGAAGACTTGCCCGGAATGATGAACAAGTCAATTTCTACCTCATGATTGAAGTAGAACCTAAAACATTCAATGAGGCCAACAAAATTCAGAAATGGATGGATGCCATGAAAGAAGAGCTGCAGCAGATTGAGAAGAACAAGACTTGGGAATTAGTCCCTAGACCGGAAGACAAGAACATCATTGGCACCAAATGGGTCTACCGAAATAAGATGAATGAAGAAGGTAAAATTGTTAGGCATAAAGCTAGACTTGTGTGCAAAGGTTACTCTCAAGTAGAGGGAATTGATTTTGAAGAAACATTTGCACTGGTAGCTAGATTAGAAGCAATTAGAATGTTTCTAGGTTTTTCAGTCTACAAGGGTTATAAGGTATATCAAATGGATGTAAAATCTGCCTCCTTAATAGAAATTTGGAAAAGGAAGTGTACATGGAGCAACCGGAAGGGTTTTTGTTACATGATGATGAAACCTTTGTGTGTCGGTTGAAGAAAGACCTTTATGGTTTAAAGTAGGCTCATAGAGCATGGTATTCAAGGCTAGATTAGTATCTAAAGGAGAAAGGATTCAAAAAGGGGAGTGCTGACAACAATCTATACATCAAGGTAGATGGAAATCACATGATCATTATGGTTGTGTATTTAGATGACATCATTTTTGGAGCCAACAAGGACACTCTTTGTAAAGATTTTATTGATCACATGCAGTCAAAATTTGAGATGTCAATGCTTGGAGAATTGACATACTTCCTTAGTTTGCAGATATCACAGCTAGATAAGGGAATTTTTATCTTAAAAATAAAGTATGCAAAGGATATGTTCAAGAAGTTTCAAATGGAGGACTGCAAACTGGTGAGTACCCCCATGGTGACTGGAAGAAAATTAAGCAAGAATGATGAATCATCGGTGGTGGATCAGACATTGTATAGATCCATGATAGGTAGCTTATTGTATCTTACTGCTTCTAGACTGGATATAGTGCAGACATTGTGTATGGTGGCTTGATTTCAAGCAGCACCTAAGCAGTCACATATGAACGATGTAAGCAGATTTTTTAGGTACATGTAAGGGACAATCAATTATACATTATGGTACCCTAAGCAAGGTGAATTGATCTTGGAAGCATATACTGATGTTGATTGGGCAGGTTGCATTGATGAGCGGAAGAGCAAAAGTGGTGATGCATTCTTCCTAGGTGACCGGTTGGTCTCATGGTATAGCAAGAAGTAGGATTTAGTCTCCCTATCAACTGTTGAAGCAGAATACATTGTTGTTTCTACATGCTACTCTCATGTGCTTTGGATGAAGAAAACCCTCAAAGACATACAGGTGGACATCTCTGATCCTATTCCCATCTGGTGTGACAATTCAAGTGCCATAAACATATCAAAGAACTTGATGATGCATTCAAGGACACAGCATATAGCCATCAAGTGTCATTTTCTCAAAGAGAAGGTTGAAAGACAGGAAGTAAATATGGAATACATCCCTACTAGAGAACAAGTGGCTGACATATTCACCAAACCATTACCGGTAAGCACTTTTGAGTACTTAAGACTCAAGTGGGGAGTTGTATCACCTGCCTCATACACTTAAGTTTGTAAGGAGATATATGGTTCAAGGGGAGTTCATAGCGGCATCTATATCTCTTGAACCACATGTTGATCATAGGGAAAGTTTAGGGTTGTATGTCTCAGTACCGACTATAATCACTAAGAGAAGATTTGACTAAGGGGGAGATAAGTATGAATCAAAGGGGGAGAATGAAGTACCCTGACCATTTGTCATTGTGTCAAAGGGGGATAAATCTACCAGTTTGAATTATTGCAGTGAGTTGACATCAATGCCAAAGGGGGAGATTGTTGGCATTGTTGGCATTAGGTTATCATTGATGTCAACTAGTTTGGCATGGTCACTGGTGAGTAAGTAGTAGTGACTGGTATGGGTGAAGTAAGACATGATGATGCCAATCCATATGTGTGTAAGCAGACATAAAGCTATGTTACCTGTACATATGAAATGCATCATTGACAGGTAAAGCAGGACCACCGACAAGGCAAAACAAGTAAGCAAAGAAGAACTGAAGGATGTGAATCGGTATACACAAAGAAGTGTAATGCTACCAGTAAATGGACTTAGTAGATGAACCAGGATATTTGATGGAAGGCCAAGTTGATCCACCAATAGAGAAGAGGTTAGCAGGTATGAAGGTCCATCGGTGAAGCTAGGTTATATCGGTAAGCTGAGTTGAGTTGA
This sequence comes from Cryptomeria japonica, assembly GCF_030272615.1. Classification (NCBI taxonomy): domain Eukaryota; kingdom Viridiplantae; phylum Streptophyta; class Pinopsida; order Cupressales; family Cupressaceae; genus Cryptomeria; species Cryptomeria japonica. The sequence continues at coordinate 371,535,151 of NC_081410.1, read as the reverse complement.
TAGCTATTCTTGGTCGATGAAGGATGTCTAACAGACATAGCAAACTGAGCATAGGTGGATGTTGACAAGGATGATAGGTGGAAACTAGGTGGCGAGCACGTAGAGGTCGGTGAAGTATTCATCGACGTAGTAGTTTACAAGTCAGATGAATTTAATGAAGAAACCACAAATCATGGGAGGATAGAAGAATGTTACGGCTCGAGGAAGATAAGGTGGCAAGATGATTGAACTGACCTTGCAAGAAGATCTGATCTTTGTATCCGCTTGTCGAAGGAAACAACCAAGCCATTAATGGCGATTGACAGAGAAATGTATAAAAGCATGTCATAGACATCCTAAAATAGAAAACGCACATCAAAAAGCGAGGAGATGGTGGTGTTGTTTGGTGTGATGCAGATCACCATTCTAGAAAAGAAAGTCAGATCAAATCTAATACGGATCGAGTTGGTAAAAGAAAAACCTAACACGATACCATTTGAATGCTTATCTTGGAGGGAACCCTCACAGATAAATAGGTGAACTCGAGACTGAAATGGATTTATGCTAGATGTGAGGTATGAGAGAGAAGAGAGTCTGAACAAGAAGAAAGACTATCAACCTTAGAGTTATTTCTTAGAGAGTTACAGTGTGTGTTAGCAGGCTGAACCGGTGAGAGGGTCTAACCGGTAGAAACAGAGTAACCGGTAAACTGTTACAGTCTTAATAGTCAAGCATACCGATAAGGAGTGATTGGTTAGGAAGGCATCCAAGAGTGACACTGTGAAGTGTGAGGTTTAGAGAGAGAGAGAAGAAAGGGTGGAAGTAACCGGTGAGTGATCATAGAGAGTAATTTGATAACCGGCAGTGTGAGAACCAATGAATAAGAGGGGGTTATTAACCAATAGAAATCCATTGATCAGGTGTTGCATACCTCATTTGCAATTAGGTGTTATCACTATATCAAAATTGTATTTCATTATATTACACGGAGTTGGTGCTTGGTGTAGGGGTTGGTGTTCCTTGGGTTGGTGCCCTAAATCAGTAAGGGTTGGTGCTCCTTGGGTTGGTGCCCTAAATTATTGTAATCTGATTGTTTTATTGTGAGGTTGGATTGAAGCAGTAGACTCCAGCTGCATTTCTCTCTGAGGTTTTTCCCATGTTGGGTTTTCCTCGTACATCTGGTGTTGTGGGTTATGCATTAGTGTGTTTGCCTCTTTTGATATCCACTCTTATCTTATCGGTTTGATTGTTTAGTGTTTAGGTTGATAATCGGTATTCCAAGCTTGGTTTAAAAAGAAACATTTTCAAGAATCATTGATTCACCCCCCTCTTAGTGGTACATTATGTTCAACATACATGCACTTAGGGGAACCCAATGAATCAACTTTGAAGAAGCTAATCTAGTCCAATGCTATTACTCTCCCAAAAATAAAACACTATGAACCATGACACCTTCAAACCATCATGGTGGAAGGACCTTGGCTTTTGTGAATACCATAGGACCAAAGGACATAAACTCCAAATTGCATAATATTCAAGAACATCATTCAACACCTTAGCGGTTAAGGTGGCATTACTATTGAAGGTCATCCCAATAATTCACCTAATGAGGAATTAGACATATTATAGGATACTTTTTTGAAGCATGAATAAAATCATCCACCTATGTCTAGCAATAGCTCACTCCAAATAATTTCTTGGATGTTTGGGTGAATGCCTTAATGATATATGTAAGATGTATTGGAGAGATATGTTGTCATTGCTTTCAACATATTTTCTCCATTTGGTGTTGTGTTGCAGCAAAGTTCAATTAGTTGGTTTATGTTGTATATTGATGTTCAGTGCTTGCAGATTAAAGGGTTTGTAGAGTAATATCTCTAGTTGATTCAGCATGAGTGTCAGGGGTCCACATGAAGATTTGAGTGAGTTATGAGTATATATGTTGTGGCCATTTTTTGTTGTTGTTTAGTGATGCCAGTGTTCGGTATTTTGATCTTTATTGCTCCACATTATAATATCTTGATCTACGGATTTGGGATTATGTTTGGAATGTTGATTTGTGTTCTCAATTTAGGTGGTTCAAGGTTAGGAGCTTGGCAAGTGATTTTTCCAAGTTGACAGTCAATTCAGTTGATGTTCTTGAAGTTTGGTATGGTGATAACGATGATTCTAGTAATTTAAGTGGGTGTGAATTTTGCTGCGGTAATTCATGATGCTTGTGGATGTTTCTAGATCATGTTTTATTTTTGTTGGTGGTCTGCATTAATCAATGAGCGTTTTATTGATGATTTTCCTTGATCTAGTGGTATTCTTCATGTTCTTGGTTGATATGGTGATTGTAGCATGTTGCGAATGTTTGATGCATAGTTCTTGGAGGTGTTTCATATTCAAGGTGGTGATTTAGGTCCATGCTATGTCTTAGCCAACATTGTTTTGGTCTGCATGTGATATTTGTAGCGTGTATGATTATATTTTTATAATTAGGAGATACATATTGAGCCAATCTTGATTATACTGGTTCAAGGTTGATGACATGTATAAATAAATGTAAAATCTTTTTAATTGGCTATGTTGTGGATATGTGTGGAATGTGTGAATAATGTATTAATCATTCGAAAGTAGAGAATAAGTATGGAGAAGTAAGTGAGAGATATTTTGTGCTTAACCAAAACTATAACCAAGCATAAAGGATGTTATTCCTTAGTTCATGATTTTCTAAAAGTGATCTGAATCTATTTGTAAGGCAGTGAACCTTCCTAGGGTTGTTTCCCTTTGTTATTTTTTAGCAATGAGCTCTAGGCAGTGTGCCTGAATGCATATGCATACTCCATCATAATATTCCATATACTTCTAACGGGGTATCATCATATTGTGGGTAGGTTCCCACTGCGGTTTTTTCCTTGAACGGGTTTTCCACGTCAATTTTTTGTGTGTTATGTGTGTTCATGTTGTGTTGATTGATTTATGCTTTCACTGTTAATTATCAGATCTTAAATTAAGTAAGTTGCTATAAAATTTGGTGACAACTGATTCACACCCCCCCCTCTCAATTGTCTTCCCTATTTTCATCAAAATTAACACCAATGACACATCTACCTCAGGTGATTTCAATATAGGCTATCTAGAAGAAATTGGCCCATAAGTAGCCTCCATATCTCCCACCATTCCTCCATCCCCTAAAGATTCATAAAAATGATCCAAGCCATCTACATTGAATAATACATCTAATGATGATGCCTTTTGATTTTTCCCCAAAGGACTATCTACAATAGAAATTCATGGTAATCCATTTATTTATACAACTCCCTTATACAATTCAAAAATTCTAGATCCAATGCCACCATATGCTCCATTCTCAATCAAGCCCACTTCAAAGAGTCTCATTCAAAATTTATTCTTATCATGCCAATGTTAGATCCTTCATAGAATCCCCCATACATATCTAAACTCATATCTCATCATTAGAAATATCCATGTGAATAGGATAACCCAAAGTATGAAGAAACTATTTCTAAAGTAAATCAAGATCAAGATACCAAAAATTTCCATTCCCATCCAATTTTTTACCAAGATCCCATCTCTCAAGAGTCTTATGATGGTCCCCTCATCCCATTTTATTCCATATAATATGATCCTTTCCCATCTTATGAGAAAAGTATATTTCCAAGTCTCATTCATAATCCACTTCCTGAGCAAGATCATGATGTCCCTTCTATCCTTTCTAACAATCCCAGTAAAAATAAAGAGCAAAGCACAAATTCTAATGACCCTCTTCCAATTCAAGGTAAAAGTGTAGCTTCATCTCCATGTCATGATCATAATCCTCCTTAAGTTCCCATCACCCCTATCCAAGCTATTCATGAACCCTTTACATATAAAATTGGTTCCTCCACTTTCATCCAATCCAATTTACTCCATGATATTATCGTTCCTTCCATACCACAACCACATCAAAATGGACTCTTATCTTGGTTCAAAATAAATCATTGTCCCATTAATAATTTTTTTTTTCAAAACAAGCATTATTAAGGAAAAGGATTAGGAATCCATGAACAAAGTATATTAGAACCCCTTCATGTCAAATAAAATCCCAATTATAATAGTCTTGGCTACACAACTCACTCTCAAAATGTTGGTATCCCTACTAAATCCCACATCCCTCCATCTACATCCAAACATGCATATTCCCCTTCATCATTTCCATCCATCTTAGGTCCTGATACCCAAAAACCAAACCTTTCATCCCTTCCATCTAGCTTAGGTCCTTATATCCTTCCACTCACTATCCATGTCTCTCCTAGCTCATAATATAGTAGCCTAGTCATAGATCAAGATCAACAAAGGCACACATCCTTGAGAACCTTCAAACCATCCATATACATGAACTCATCCAAAAGACCTCCATATCATTCCTATCCACCTATGAATCCTATTACTCTTGAAAACGAAAAATTCACATACATCAAAAGATCAACATGCCCCATCTAAAAGACATGTAAAAGAAAATTAAAATATGATCTAAAATAAGAAGGACGCCAAATCCCATCAAGCAAAAAGAAACATCAGAAACTATGTGGATTCATAAGTACCTCATAAAAGAAATGTATTCCAAAGAACCACAAAGAAAAATATATCAAACCATGTGGATTCCTAAGTTTCTCAGAGACATACTGCATCCTAAAGAAAAATCAAAATTGGCATCCAAACTTGTTATTCCAAAAACTTCCTCCATTCCTCCATCTAAACATCACCCACCTTACAAATATATTTTGGGTCCCTATTTCCCAAAATCCACTACCATAAATCCTCCATCAATTCCTTCATCCTTTTTGAGTCCTTACATCCTAGAATCCCCAACAAATTCTCCATCATAATATCAAAATCCAAAATATTCTTGTCCTTTATCACTTCACCACCCCTCAAGGTGTGTGTCAACACTGATTTTGACAACATCTCCATCCACTCATACAAAAATCTTCCAACTTCCCAATCATTATCTAGCATATATTTTCTATCCTCCCTCCCATCCAATACTTTGCATAAATCCTTACGCCATTCCATCTTATCACCCATCTCATCTTCCTTTACCATCACCCTACCAATATCTTTGAACATAACTTCAATACCCATGGTCCATTGTCACATATATTTCACGGGTACCATCCAAAGAATGAGACACTTCAATCCCTGGACCATTTTCTTCGAAAGAAACAAGAAAAAAAAGAAGTAAAGAGAAATAATTCATCCAATGGTGAAAACCACTTCTTGTGGCATTTTGTACAAGTAACATAATGAAAACCTAGAAAATAGGTGTCAATATAATCCATCATCCTCTTGCACTCTACACTTGGGGAATAGTTTCATCCACACTATCCTACCTACCACGTCCTCCACTATCCATCACCTTATCTGCATCCATCTTTCCTTTCCACATTTGATCTTGACAAGGCTAAGGATCCCCAAGAATCATGCATCCTATCTACTTCACCTTATCCACACCCTTAATTCCATATCCCTTATCTTATACATTTCTTGCTCCCATTATCCATTATAACCTTTGATGTTGTTTATTCTATCTATTTATTGTTTCCATCCTGTCCAAATTCGTCCCTTGATCTTGATCAAAACTAAGGATATAAAATAAAAACATGTTTTCATAAACCTCTTGACATGTACGTTCTCATGGACCACATATCTTTCAATGCACAATGCCATCACCTTGCATTTCCATGTCTAGTCCCTCATCTTGGATAAACTTGTTATCCCATTGTGAGATGTTCTTTGAAACCAAATCAGCTCTGATTCCATAATAGGTCACCTCCATCTTTCATCTATCCATTTCCATCCCATTAGTTCATTCATCGACTTATAATGTTCTATGCCTTGCTAGACATTGGTGAAAAATACATACATCTTTCTTGAGAAAAAATCCTAACATATTTCTTTCACCTCAACTTGTCAAACAAACATCTTTCAAAAAACCAAAACCAAAATAAAAAAATCTAAAAACTCCAAAAAAATGAAAAAATATCTAATCCAAAAAATTCCAAAAAAGAAGCTCATTAATTAAAACTAGTGTTATTATTAAAAATCTAGAAAATATCAAAAATCCAAAAACATCAAAAAGTTCTAAAAAAGAAAAAAAAACATTGAAAATTGTCTTGAAATAATTATATAACCCTAAAAGGGCTAAAAACATCCAATAACCTTGTAAAAACCCTAAAAATTAGAAAAATAATAAAAAACACAAAAACAATCCATCATTCAATTTAAAAAATCATGCAATCATCAAACAAACTATCAAGCTAGCCAAAAACCTAATTGATCAACTACTTATCAATTTAAACATCCTTATCAAACATTGTTCCTTTACAAATACATCGTTCCTAATACAAGCACTCTATCAAATATCTTGCCCTAATGGATACATCTTTCCTACGATAGGCATCCTATCAAACAATCTTCCTATCAAGAAACATATATCTTTGGGGAGAAGATCTAAATGGTCTTTGACTCGTTTGGTCTAGTGAGTCTTATATTTTGATGTGATTTATCTTTACATCATATTTCTTTGCTACTCGAGGATATCCACAAGTGATTAGAGGAGTGAGGATGAACCGTGATTTTTATCTTTGATATTTGTTTGAAGTTTGTTTGGAATATATTGTTGGGTCAACGACATTCCTTGTGTGTGATTAGGATTCTATTGAGCATAATAAAATATCTTATGCAAGTTAAAGATCATCTAATGCTTTCTTACATTAGGATTAACATTCTTTGTGGTTATTTCCTCACATACTCCAATAGGGATCTATTGTCACTAGTATTAGTGAAGACATTCCTTGTTTGTAATGTGTCTATATACTCAAAGATATTCTCATCACCTTGGTCTTTCCATACCTTGGTGCAAATATATCCATTTGTCATATAATAAGGCCCAATGGTGATATTGTTGTATGCTAGTGAAGGCACAATACAAGCTCAAGACTAGTCTATCAATCAATCTCATGCTATCTATTTTATTGGATTAATCAAACTTTTCATATGATATTGGTCAACCTTTTTCTACCATCAACTAACATTCTACACTTCTCACTACCCACTCTTATGTTTCATCATCTTCATCTTTCATTTAACATTCCTCTTCTTCTTTGAGAGATCATTTATGTATTTAATGCACAAACAATTTCTTAAGGGGCATCCAACCTCTATCTATCGACATGTTGGGGCATTATCATCACTTTTTTCTTGAAACAATGTTACTTGGAACATTGTCTCAAAGAGGGGAAAAATGTAGACACCTAAAATTGCTCTAATACCTACAAACATCAATTTTACTAATGTTCCTCTTAATTATTTAATTAATCTAACTTTACTTTCCTATTCTAAGTTCAAAAATCAAAATTTCCCTCTCTTTTCATAGTTAAATACTTTTTAATTATTTAACTATCTTATTTTCCTCTAATATTAATTAAATAATTTTATTATTTAATTAATCCCTTCTTATCTCCTTTAATTAAATAAAATTTCTTATTCAATTAAATATTTTTTCCTATCAATTTCTCACAATTAAATAATTATTCCAAATTATTTAATTTACTAATTATGTCCTCAAAATTAAATAAATTATGGGGTTTAAACCCACAAAGCAATTGTTGTTGCAAAGTGTAGTGTTAATACTGTGTCCTCAGTTTGCTTCTCACTCAAGCTAGTGTTTGTTGGAGTTAGAGAATGATAGTTGGCAATTGATAGAAGAATGCAGGTTAGCGGATGGATGATGACAAAAGGAGGATGGAGACTACTCGACTGTGACAAAAAAGGGTGTGAGGATTGCCCACAACACAAGGAACCAGAGGATGAAGATCAGAAGATGGAACTATGGGTGGAGAGGGGATACCACATTAGAAATACGGAAAAAAGAGATTAGAGAGAGGTGGTAAGGCCTCACATTTCAAGGAGGACATGGCTAGTGAAGGAATGATAGGTAGAGGAGATAATAAGGACAATAAGACAGATAGGAAGGAAGGTTGTAGAAAGAGGAGAATGAGGAGAGGAGGCCAAAAAAGAAGAGAACAAAGAGAGGAGGATGGAGAAGAAGGTTCAGAGGGAGGAAAAAGAGGAAGAGGAGAATGGAGAAGGAATATGCTGAGAGGGAGGAAGGGAGAAGGTGGACAAAGAGGGAGTAAAGAAGAAAAACCTGATCTTAGAGATGAGGTTTCGTGTTGTGGCCCCACTGGTTTATAGCTCTAGTCAAAAGCATTCACCAATCAAAATAAAATAATTTTTTAATTTATTTAATTGTTCACCTTTCTCAAAAATCAATTTTCTCTAAAAATAAATAAAAAAATATTTTATTTATTTCTCCTAATGCACACGTTTAAATGTTTTTTATCATTTAAATGGCTAATTAAGTATTTGGTTGCATATCTCTAACTTTCACTTACTTCCACTTAAACTCTAAATCGATTTTCCTAACAAATTAAGCAAATAAGTCATCATCAACTAATTATGTCTATCTCCATCATGCATCCAGTCCTACATTGTAATTATCTTAACCAAATTGTTTCAACAATCCTCAATTGTTGATCATTTTGTTCATCTTTAGATTTTAATTGTCAAGCGATATCATGGAATATATAAAAGAAAACCTTTCTCATTCATCAACAACCACAATCTTTGATCTTTTGTACCATTATTATTTTGACCAAGTGCTACAATTATGAGAGCCAAGGTTCATACAACACAAAAGGGAGAAGCATAATGGAAAAATCTTGCAAGGATTCAACATGGGTTTGCATTTTTTTTTGGTAAGTGCTATCAAGATGCGGATAGCACCCTATATTGAAACTGAAAAAGTTCATTACATAGAAGATAATGCCAGTCGTACAAAACATAGGACCAATCGGCATAATTGACATTTACATATAGATCACATCTACCTAATAATTTATGTTAATGGCATGTAATACAATGGCAACATGTTCACCAATGTTGGTGACATTAGTAGTAGAATAATCTGAAAGCCACCACTCCGAAGCGTTGGTAAGTCTGCGAAATGGGGACAAGTCACTATTATGAACAACACACCTGAACACTTCCCACGCATTCTCTCTGAATATCAACTTTCTTTCCCACTCAACCGTTTGTTCTTGCAGCCTCTAAAAGTAGCAATCCGCAGCCTCATTCTGGGATTCCTCACCAGAACTCACCTGTGAGTCTTCCTCCAAGGGATCCGATGGAAGATGATCTTCCACGTTGAAGTATGTTCTTAGGATGCTCACCCGCACATCCACCAGGAGACTTAGAATGCCATCCACAATGGAATCTCCCACAATGAGCTTGATGAGGCCATCTACAAGCTCAACCAGCACCTCTCAGGATTCTATAATGTCAACTAAAGGGAGGAGCACAGCTTCATACACCCTACTGTCACACCAGTGCCTGTCGTTGGTAAGGGTGACCTCGATCAAACCTCGAATAGCCTCATATATGTGTTCCTCTCTGTTGAAAAGGCTACAGATTTTCACCTCTAGGCATTCCTCACAGTTAACACACGAGATGTGTCCAAAATACACCATACTCAGACAAAATTCCTTCAAAAAGAGCTCTGAGTTTGGTTGCCCATCATTCATCCAGGGATCCCCTTAAATAGAAATAGCCAATCTCTATATTGTATCTACATCCTGAGCGAGTTTTTATTGAAATTTGTATGGGAGATGCGTTTAAATCTGCATCACCAAATTGAGAATGCAGTCCCAACACTGTCATCGAGCCATCACAATCCATTCTAGAAGAGGACATTGGGAGGCTACTGATAGGCAAGGAGTGGTTTGTGTTATCACTTCATATCTTGCCACTGATCCTCACTAAGGACACATTTCTCCTCTTTTCGGTCAAGAGCTCTGCCCTCGATCTGAATCGATCAGATCTCTGACCAATTTGGTGTTGGCAATATTGCATTATAACAGACAATGAAAGATTGTTGGCATTTCATAAGGATATTGAGAAGGTTGTTGATGATTATGGATATAACTGATTAAGGATGTTTACTGTCTTGATATTATTATTTTGTCATTGATGTCAAGAAATTGATTTTTTAATTCAGGATGATGTTGCCATATCTTGAGAAGTATGATTTGAAGAATATAACGATGTCGGTAAAAGACATAGGAAAGAATATGATGAATAACAGGATGAATAAGGTATTCAATGGGCAACTATTACCGAGTCAGACAATGATGAGACCATGATGTTTAGATTGTTTTAACATCATACATATGTTGTAAAATGTAAAGGTTAATACTATACTATGTTATCAAGCAAAGAACCTAGTCGGTAAACCCTAAGGAACCTAGTCAGTAAACCTTAAGGTTATCGCTATCGGTTAATGAAGGTAGAATGTCTACCAAGTGAAGTTTAGTATTTACCGAGTTGTTACCGAGTTGTAACCGAGCTATAACAGAATGCATTAAATGGTTGCATGTGTTATTTAATGAAGGAAGCTGATGAGTTGCAACTGATTGAATGATTGGTATGTTGTTAATATAGTTTGTTAATGAATCTAAGGCAATAGAAAGTCAGCATGAAGATCTACAACACATATTGAACTGCAATACCTTGGCACAAGTTCCAAGAAATATATGCAAGTTCCTAGGCGGGGGTAAAACATTTTCAGATCGAAAGATGCATCGAACCTGGACAAGATCGAAGATCTGATGGCTATGATTGATCATGGGAAATGTGATCAAGGAGATTAAGCGGTTACCTAATTGTTTATAAATAGGTAATTGTTGATAAACAATGCATGCGGGCAAGTGTATGCACAGGGATGCTACATAGTGATTACCGAGCATAGAAGCTTGAAGACATGTTTGAATAACAGAGTATAGAAGTCCAGCAGATAGACAAGATTAGTTCTATGTCTAGATTGTATTGAACAAATAAGAATCTGCTTTAGCATTTTAGATGTGAAGTTGGAGATAGATTTTATTACTATTGTTTTGTGAAAGTGACAGAAAATCTCTTAACCGAGTGGGCTTAACAGTCTTATTTGTAAAACCCTCTAGCAAGGTGACATTCTGATTGAGTGTTTGAAATCCTTTAACAAGGTCACTTCTAACAAGGTGAAGATCCTAACAGATCTAAGGGAAATCCCTTAACCGGGTCACATCTAGCAATGTGTTTGTAATCTTTAACAGGATTTTCTTTTAACCAAGCATACTCTAGAAGAGTATATTTCTTAGTGGGTCCGAAATCCCACAGTGGTTTTTCCCTATTTGGGTTTCCACGTTAAATCTGGTGTTATGAGGTTTATGATGTTTATATGCTTTTTGAGTTTGCATGTTTAACAGTTTTGGTTATATTACTGAAATATATGTTACCAAGGTTGAATCTGATGTTTTTATGGAAGATTAAGTTTGTATGATTCACCCCCCCCTCATCTTGTTGGCTATTGGATCTATACTTACATTTAGTATTAGAACTATCATTTGGGGGTCGTCGAACTATCAAAATCTTTTGATTGCACTTGTTCATCAATACCACGATTAGCAAGCGCATCAGCTATCCTATTCCCTTCTATGAAAACGTGCTTAATTTCATATGTCCCGATCGAGCTCAGAAGCATGTTTATGCACGGGATCCATTGGCATAGGCTTTTGTTTTCAAATTTTGACTTCATGATCTCATTAATCATAATCAGTGAATCACCTTCAATAGTTATATTTGATAGGTTGTTGGCAATGCATAGGTTTAGTCCTGCTATAAGAGCAAGAATTTCTGCCATATTGTTGGTTGCCAGCCCGATTGATCCATAAGTACTAACAATCAGTTCCCCCTTGGCATTTTGTACCACCACACCATATCCTGAGATACCTGGGTTGCCTCTTCATGCTCCATCAAAATTTAATTTGAGCCACCCATGGGTTGGGGCTTTCCATCTAACATGTTTTCTGTCGGTCCTTTTCTTCAGGGGTATAGATCCATTTTTGTGTTCCTTCAGTATCCTGTACTTTTCAATAGTTTTATCCCATAAGTTATAATATCTGCACTGAGTTTTGTGTTTGTCGTTGATCACCTCTTCAATTGCCATCTTAATATTTTCGATGAGCTTTTCTATTGGAAGTTGAGAGTCTTTAAAAATTCTCCTATTCCTCTCTTTCCAGATATGCCACGCTATCAGAGAGGGACCAACAAGCCATATATCACTCTATTTTGATTTCTGGTATGTCGGTCATGATATTAGGAAATCTAGTAGTGATTCATTTCTTACTATGGTGAAGTTGATTTTATCAAAGAACCATCTCTAGCATGCATCTGCGATCAGGCACGTATACATCAAGTGATTGGTAGTTTCCTCCGTATTTTTCCACATGATGCACCAGTCGGGTCCTAAAATCCCAATATGTTTTAGTCTCTCCCCAGTTAGGATTCAGTTATGGAGAGATATCCAAAGAAAAGCACAAGCTTTCAGAAGGAGTTTCTTGTCCCAGCAAAGCATATGAGGCCATGTCAATGTGGTGCCACTCTCTCTCTGGGCAAGGTATCCCAAATTAACCTTGTATTCTCTAGATTTAGATCCACACCAGAATATACTGTCATCCACATTGGATATAGGGATATGTCTAGACCTTAGAATGCTTTGCAGGAGATCGCAAAGAAATGGATTCCCTATGTTTACTTGCTTCCATCTTCTGATAGAACCATTTTGAGGATCCACCTCGAAATAATCGCATACATACTCCCCATATTGGGACTCGACCATTTGAATCCATGTCGGGTCCTTAATAATATCACAGATTGCCACCTCGCCATTCCAAGAATCATACCAGAATTTTACAGTGCGCCCATCCCCAATCTGCCATGAGATGTGTTCTATGATTATGTGCCTAGATTTCCATAAAAATTTCCAGGTGGCAGATCCCTTGGTCATGTTTATTACAATTAAAATTTTGTTAGGCTCATCAGAATCCAAGTACTTCTTTCTGAAAATTGTGCACCAAAGCTTTTAGGGTTCACAATACATTTTCCACACAAGTTTGGCACCTAGCGCCAAGTTCTGCAATTCCATCTTGCGGAGTCTAGCTCCACCTGACTTCTTCAAAAGGCACATTATTTCCCAGTTGATAAGCGGGATTCTTTTGGCATCCTTAGCCCCATCCCATATGAATTTCCTCAATAGATTGTCCAACTTTCTTGCAGAATTCTAAGGCATCTTGAAACATGACATGTTGTATATGGGGATGGTGGATAAAACTGCTCGAACCATGGTCAAACGCCCTGCCTATGACAGCCACCGGTTCTTCCATGACTATGCTTTGGCTTCGCATGATTGATGGACGTCCTCCCAAATCTAGGTTTGTCAACATCCTTTGTCGATTCTAATGCCAAGGTATTTTAGTGGAAATTCTGCAATCTTAATTCCCATGAGCCCTGATATTCATGATTGGGTCTGTCGATTGGTGTTATAGAAGAAGAGCTAGGATTTGTCTTTATTCATGATCTACCTTGAGCATTCTGAATATTGTTCAATTGTTTCCAATATAGCCTTTTCTTCGGACAAGGTGGCTTCTCCAAAAATCATAGTGTCATTGTTGAATTGTGTATGAGTGATATTGTCCAGCTGATCATGGATCCGAATACCCCTCCATACACCACTCGCATGCCTTTTCTGAATCAGATTCCCTAATACCTCTACCATTAGTACAAACAGGGCATGAGACAAGGGATCGCCCTGCCTTAAGCCATTCGATGCTGGAAAGAAACCACATACATTGCCATTCACCAAGATTGAGAACTTTACCATGGAGATACATTGTTTGATACATTCGATCCATGTAGAAGGAAATCCAAATCATTCTAGAATGCAAATAAGAAAATTCCATAGGACTCGATCATAGGCCTTTTCTACATCCAATTTTATAGCCATCCCATTCAATTTCTCTTTGTGCATTGAGTGAATTACCTTGGATACCGAGATGATGTTGTCTGAGATTTCTCTACCTGGAGTGAAACCATTTTGGTTTTTTGATATAAGCTTTGATAGTAGTTTCTTTAGTCTCTCTGCCATATCCTTCGCAATAATTTTATAAATTGTGTTGCACAAGGATATTGGTTTTTAATCCTTCATTGATGTGCAATTTGATTTCTTCGAAATGAGTGCAATCAAAGTGTGGTTGATTTCATTGATAAATTTCTTCTTTTTGTGGAATTCATCCACAATCGTCCAAATGTCATATCCCAGGAAATCCCAACATTTCTGTATAAACTCAGCATTGATCCCATCGGGTCCAGGAGCCTTATGCAGGTGTAGGGTGAAGGCAACCAACTTAACTTCTTCCAATGAATAGGGAGCAACAAGAATTTGTCGGTCCACATCTGGAATAAAAGTATTTATAACCTCATTGACTAGTGGGAAATCAGATCCTTGGGGTCCTTGTGGATCACCCAAAATTTTCCTAAAGTGTTCTTCTGCAACCTATTCAATCTCCTTGTCCATGCACACCCGATTTCCATTGCTATCCAGTACGGAACATATCCTGTTGGCATTTCTTCTAGTTTTGACTGATGCGTGGAAGAAAGATGTGTTTAGATCTCCCTTGGCAATCCAATTTTCACGTGATTTCTCCTTCCAGTAAATCTCCTCACAAGTTAGAATCTCTGCATACTATTTTTTAGTAGTTTTTCATGTTCAAACTTCGTGTTGGTCATACCATTGGCTATAACCTGATTATTTAATTCTTCCATTGCAGCCTCAATTCTAAGCTTCTCAGAAAAAAAAAATTTGAAGGTGTATTTGTTCCATTCTTTTAGTTTCCCTTTCACAAATTGCATACGTTTGGTGAACCTATAACTAGGTGAGCCAATAAAAATGTTACTTTCAGTCCACCAGTCTCTGAGATGGTCCAGTAGAGAAGAATCCTGCCACCACATATTGAGGAATTTTAAATAACTTTTCCTATCAGCTTGTTCATGGGAGATTGAGGGTGTGATGGGGAAGTGGTCCGAGCCGCTTTCTAGTTCAATTATGGTTTCCATGGCATGACTGCTCATCATCCACCATTCCCCCACAAAAAACCTGTCTAGACGTTCTGATATATTTGAGAAGTTAAGCCTCTGGTTGTTCTAAGTGAACTTTTCGTTCTTTGGAATGATGTCGATGAGTCTACAATTGTCCACGAATAGCCTAAAATCCTCAATGACTTTGGTAGGCTTTCTTATCCCACCAGCCTTATCATTTAGATCCAATATGGCGTTGAAGTCTCCAGCCATAATGACCTTCCCTAAATCATTTATCTTAGCCTGTATGGTGATTTCATTCCATATCCTTAGCTTATCCTCAGTCCTGATAGGACCATAAATGTTGAAGAGAGGAAAGAATAGGTTTGACTTCTTACATTTGATGGATCAAGCCATCCAGAAATCGTTGGATGCAATTAACCCAACCTCCATGTTGTTCGAATTCCACAGGATCCCAAGACCCCCCACAAAACCATTTGCATCTTGGAATAGGCCATCCCATTTGCAGCAGAACTTTTTGAACTCATCCACCTTTTCACCTTGTATTTTTGTCTCTTGAAGTAGGATTACATCAGGGTTCATCTTAGTTAAAGCTCTTTTGACCAAGCGTCTTTTGTCAGGGGTGGAAAGTCCCCTGACATTCCATGAGGAGATCTTCATTGTTCTCCAAGGGAGGCCTTTCCTCCCTTGGATACTTTCAAGTAGTTCAAGACACTAACCAAACCTTTCTCCCCAGCTCTCTTCTCTCTAATAGTTTTATGGCTCTTTCGTCCCTTAATACCTTTACATATGTCCAATAGTATGTTCGCTGATTGACTGATACATCTTGGGTCAAGGTTCCCCAAGTCATCTAAATTTTTGTTGCAGTTGGATGGGAGTGAGGATTCGGATCTTGCCACAGAGATACCATCTTCCGAATTGGCCACCTCATGTGTTTGAGGTTGTGTCATATTGTGTTCTGAATTTGGTTCATTATTAGGTGCCACCTTTTCACAGGGATTAGGCAACACAATCGTATTTTCCACCTGTTGTGTTAGGCAATATTTTATCGAATTAGGGTATTCCAATTGGAGCGTCTCTTCAGCCTTGTTTCTGTCTTTTTCTTTCTAGACTCGTTTCAGATTTCTGTTATTTTTGTTATGCGCTTTCCTTACATAAAATCCGCATCTCTCAATGGTATGGAAATGACAACCACATCTCTTGCATGTGGAAATCTCATTTTCAACTTTGATCTCTCTCGCCAAATTCCTTCCATGGTAATTATATTTATATTTGCGGGAATCTGTTTAACGGCTACAAGATTTAGTCTTGCATGTGTATATAGGTCAGCGCCAATATACCTTTGTCGATTTCCAAGAGGGTACCCATTGTTCGGCCAATATCTTCCAGGCTACTATCACTCCAATACTCTGTGGGAAGGTTGTAAAGCCGGATCCACACTGGCTTCTCATAAATCGCAAGTGGGGTGGGGCCGAAGTTTGGTGCCCATGACTGAATGTATAATGGATGTTTGTTCATAAACCAATTTTGCGATTGAAGGATGTGAGCCCTTTCTTCCACTTCTGCAAATACCGCGACAAAAAAACCTTTCGAAAGGAATTTGATTACCACATGGTTTCCCCAATTGTTGTCGACCCAGATCCTGACGTCCTTTCTTGGCAGTTTAGGTCCAACAAATCTGGCGATGATGGTATGTTTTTTAAATATGAGTCTGTATTCTTCAATTATTTTCGAGAGATCAATACCATCAACATGATCAAATTGTTTTGAATGCTCGGGTTTTCCTGCTTCACAATCCCTTGGGTAGTGGTTCTGAGATGTATCCGCGAGATTCTCCCTTTTTCCAGCTTCATTGATGTAATCCCAGTCAACTTCGAGGACCTTACACTTCACCACTCCAGGTTGCACCACTGATCTGGTTTCAGGGACGTCCTTGCTCACACCATCCCACCTTCATGAGGACTCGCCAACCACCTTCAGGCCTTCACACTTTTGCTGCAAAAATTCACGCTCCATCTACTCATGGGGTTTGCATTTTATTTATGAAATTAATAACTTGTTGAATTTTTTTGCATTCTTCTAAATCCATTGTGATCTGAGAATTTAGTAGTAGATTTGAGTTTGTGGTCACTTGTGTGATCTATTACATGTTTCCCAAATTTTTAGTTATACAAAAACAACTCCATATGCAAAGAGAACAACTCAAAGGCTAGATCAAAGAGCTCTAATAGATTGTACATAAAAACTTGCTCCATTTGCAAGGGTTACCAACCACAATAAAAGCACTAAAAAAAATTCAGACCCCCACCACACTATTAAATGTAGACGCAACCATGATTTGGATTGAGGGTCAAGTTGCATTGAGGCAATATGCCAGGAGTAGCTAGGAGAAGAGCTAGAAATAACTAAAGACAAGTTACTCTAGATTCCGACCCAAATTTTTTTTATTTTGAGGAGAAGACATCATTTTAAAAGGGGGAATGATGTTGGTAGGAAAAGGACTAGGAGTAGAGTTGACTTAGGCTACCACATATGGTTTGCATAGAAATAAGCCCTATAGCTTACTTTAGGATTAATATCCCATCTTGGGAATTGTATATAATAGCATTGTAAATGATATTAGGAACATAGATAAAAAGAGGTAGATGATAGATGTGTAGGAGATATAGAGATTAAGATTCAAAACTATAATACATTTTGGAGATTGATGATATAATTTAATGATGGTTTTGTTGGCCTAGTTCAATGTGTGATGAATATGCTTTATAGTTTATTAAGGCATGAATGAATTATTGTTTTGATTTCTTCTACATTTGCCAATTTCCTTTGTTGTGCCCTCTAGGGTATAAAGACTAGACAATAAGATATATTTTGGGTACATATCTCTAGACTGTAGTTTCCAAATAACTCTTGCTAACACCCTTGAACTAGAAACAAAAAATATTTCTCAAATCCTCTTTTTGATTGTGAGTTATATTTTGTAGAGGTTAGTGATCTTGTAGCTCTTCCCAAATTGAAAAAATATTAGGATTTGGTTAGCTCTATTGGGTCTTCTACCTTGAAAAAAAGTCCAACAATTGGCATTGGATTCTATAAAGGATAGAGCTAAAAGAATAAAAAATTGTAATGCCCCCAAAGACCTCCCAACTACTGCTAGAGGATCCTCCCAAGGAAATTACCACTGTTTTAGAATCTAGTAAGATTATGTTGGATAGGTTTAACACATTAATCTTTAGGTCTACCCTTGAACTGGCCAAGATTGAAATTTTGCGAGACTAAGTAGTACAAATTCGCCCTGGTCCTTTGAATTTTCCTCCATCGAAAGCTAAACATGTTTGTTAGTGTTGACTTTGTTGAAATTTCCAAGTACAACTCTTGTGCCCATCCCTAATCATAGATAGAAAGGAAATAGGGTTGTGGATAGGTTTTGGCTCAAGTCAAACCCTGGTTTTGAAATTAACCTGGAATGAAATAAAACAAATACTGAAATAAATGCTAAGAAGATATAACTCAGATCTGCAATTGTTGATGATGATGCAATGCTCTTTGAATGTAATCATAAATGTTGAATGTAATGGCATGACAAACACATGATCATGAAAAACCCTAATCACACACACATGCTTGCATGAAGATTGATGTAACTTTTCTCCACAATGTGTGAAGGATTAAATGTAGCCTTGAATCTCTAAAAATTCTTGATGATGAATGCTTCATGGATGCATTCATTATGGATAGATAACAGATAGTCTTGTTAAATTTGTGTGATGTTTTCATTGATGTCAAACCCTATGATCCGGCTAGGACCAGATGTAGCATGTTGAGTGGCAGTGGAAGTCAAGTATGTATGTAATGTTGAGTAGCAGTGGAAGATAGGTATGTATTTGATATTGAGAATTGGGGGATGTACGATTTATAGGAGTAGTTTCCAGAAGATCATTTGTTTCAAAATCTAGTGTTTTGCTAATCATGTTTGATATTTTCCCTTTGTATCAAGTGTTGGTATTAGTTGTGATAGTTGAATTGCTACTTAGATGTTAGTATTGCAGGATGATCTATGAATCATATGCTTTGGAATACGACATTCGTATCTTGAAGATGGAAGTTGTTTTGCTTGGAATTTTTGTTTATGGGTCCAACAAACCTCTATTTTTGGCTTAGTAATTGAAGTGCGTGTTCTAGTAATTAAGAAAGAAGCGTATAGAAGACCAGTGAAGGCTGACTTGGTTATCGTGTTTTGGTCAAGACATATTTGAGTAGCATGTTGATATTATCTTGGTGTATGTGCTTACCAATGTGTGTGTGTGTGTGTGTACATATGTACATATATGTACATATGTGTGTGTGTGTGTGTGTGTGTGTGTGTGTGTGTGTGTGTGTGTGTGTGTGTGTGTGTGTGTGTGTGTGTGTGTGTGTGTGTGTGTGTGTGTGTGTGTATGCATGAAGTGTGTAAGTGACAGAGTAGTGGCATGCAAGGTGAGAGAGATAGAGAAACAAAATGTATGCGAGAAATATGTAGTGTGAATAGTAGAAGTGTGATGTGTGTAAGAGCCAAGATGTGTGTAGGCATAGAAAGTGTGAAAGTAGAGTTGCAGTAATTCCTTACCGGATCTATTGTAGGTATTTATGAGCAGTGTTGCAATAATCCCTTAACAGATTAGTTGCAAGCAGTTGGATTAACAGATTGAAGACTATGTTGTAATAATCCCTTACCAAATTTGTTGCAAGTAGTTGTGTTAGCAGGTTGAAGACAGTGTTGCAGAGATCCCTCACTGGATCTATTGTAAGTTGTTCTAATATCTGAGCTTATCTTGGAATTGACCTCGTGCATTTAGAGATGCAATTTTTTTCAGTTCACTTTTTTCTATTGTAGTGAGCATTTCAGTAGTAAGCCATATTGTAATCAAGCAATGAGTTGTATTGTAATTAGGCAATGAGCCATCCAACAATGAGACACCCCTTTTGTAAACTCCATATAACTAGTTATATTATCTTGAGAGCTAACCCTCTTTGTGGTTTTTCCCATTTGGGTTTTCCACGTATAAAATTTTTGGTGTCTATCTTGTGATTATTTTTTTAGCATTTGTTGTTCCATGTTGATGAGATCAATTGCTAAGGTTAAAATCAGTGAAATTTTTTATTATTGTGGGAATACTAATTCACCCCCCCTCTTAGTATTCTAGTCCATTCAACCATTCAAAAAGTCTTAGATATAAAATGAATTGCTAGGATGTCTTTATATATGGTTCCCTAGGTATGTTATCGATTAGGCCAACCTCCAATAGTCAAGCATAGCCATGGGGAGTGGAATCCATCGAGGAGATAGAGAGCCTACCCCTTTTTTAATTGGGGCTTGTTTAAGGGGGACTAGGGAATTTTGGGGTGCCCTGGTTTAGAACAAGGTGCTTAATGCCCTAGTCCTCCAGTAAAGAGGACTTGCTAATTAGTAAATAGAGAAGGGACCTCCAAGATGGGTACCACTCAATGTTGTTCATGACATCAGGGGTTAGAAAAGGAGCCAAAATAGACCTAGAGTGGGGATGGAGATGGGAGACACTAAATTAGGAGTACAAACATGAGGTGTAGATTAGAAAGATGAGAGAGGATCAATTAGGGGCGAGATCACAAGGAGATAAGACATAATTTATTTCAAGGAACCAAGCCCCAATATTAGGATCTTAACTCACACAATCATATGCAAGGACACACAAAACAAGACAAAGACAAGAAATCCAAATAAAGACAAAAGAAAAACAACTCAAGGGTTTATTACTAAAAACCAAAAAGGCTCCAAGTCAACTAGTTGAAGAGACCTCAATAATCAAACGTCTCAGCCACTAATATCCTTCTTGAAATGCTATCACAAGAACATAAGTGATCACATAAAAAGAGCAAGAGCATGCATCAAATGATGAAGCATGATCCAAAAATATCAAATCTATGAGCTCATGGGGAGGAGAAAGGGGAGACATGGATGCCACGGGATAGCAAGCCACATTATGTTAGGTGATCCATGAGAAGAAGAGAGAGGTTGTGGAATCGACATACTAGCAAGCTGTGTTATGCTAGGTGACCCACACGAACATGAATATTTATGAGACAACAAGTTGTATTATGTTGTGTGATTCATGTAAAATGGAGAGTTAGAATAGTATAGAAAGTTGTGTTATGCTAGTTCCACTCTTTGGAAAAGGAACAACTAAATGGTCTAGCAAGATATGTTATGCCAGTCAACTCACCAAACTGCATATGTTGTTGTCTGAATTATGAGTTAAGCATCTTGTATAAGACTTGCTAGTCTAGTTTTGAGCATGAAACAACATGTATAAGACATGAAGTAAAAAAAAAATTGTTTGGTTTCAAGCATGAAGCATCTCGTATAAGACTTGTTGATCTAGTTTTGAGAATGAACACCTCATATAAGACATATAAAAGGTTGTGTTTGGTTTCGAGCATGAAGCATCTCGTATAAGACTTGTTGGTTTGGTTTTGAAAATGAACACCCCATACAAGACATGCAAAATAAAAAATAATATAATAAAAAATATAGTACGAAGAGGGTGATATCCAATGCCCCCCCTTAAGATGTCAACATAGTCCTATGTTGATGTCTTAAGGAATCTATAAATAAGTATACACACCTTCAACACCAAGGAGATATCCTTTTAGGCAACAATGTTCATAAATCCAAGCTAAAGAGGCATTACTCTTATAAGAAAGGACAAGATAGTTGAAAAATAGATATCTTGCAACAAGTGCAAAGGAAATCCTTCTGAGGAGAAGAGATCTTTGCTCAAAGATATCTACCTCCAAAGGGATATTTTTGAACAAAAATAACATCATCGACCAAAATAAAGGAAGGAGAACAAGAATTCATACCTTCTCCCTATTACTAGAAAAAAGGGATTCTTGATGAAGGATGGCACACTTTTGGCTCAAAGTGAGGGGTTTGTTTATAACAGATATAGATTGCCAAGTGAAAAAGAGGTTGCACAAAAGGATACACACCTCTTGCATAAGAGAGAATCCTTGAGAAAACAAGCCACTTCACACAAGGAATAACATCATATCATAAGTAAACACCATGCCACAAAGGAAAAGTAGATCCTTAGAAAGGATAGGAAAGATCAATGCCCCCAAACATAGGGACAAAGAGAAGGACTACACAACCTCCAAAGAGAGATGATACATTAGAAGATGTAGCACTTCAAGAAAAGAAAGGTCCTAAGAAAGGAACACACATCTACTCATATGAAGGACTATTCAATGCGAGAAAATACATAAAATTATGCAAGATACAAGTCAAAAGAAGAGGTAGTCTTCAAAAAGGGAGAGATAATTGAATATATCATCCTTTTTTTCCAAGAGAGGAGACAATGAAGGAATATGTTGCTGCCCCAAGTATGATTGGTATTGAAAAAGCACCACTACTCATGAAAAAGAGCCCCCAATAAATTTAACTACTAGTGTCATAGGGTGATGAGCAACATGATAGGGTGAATGGAGTGCTAAGGCACTATCTCTTCACCAAGAAAAAATGCAAAATCAGTTGTAACAACTATACGATCTTTGATCATATTGGTCTTGAACAAATTCTTTAAAAGCTTTACAGTTTCCAAGAGTGTGAAAAAGACAATGTTTATCATGTTCTTTATTCTTGTTGTTATATTTGATGACAGGAAAAACAACATTCTTATCGTACTTCAATCTCCGAAATATTCTTGTAGCTAACTTCTCTTGATTATCAATAAGGGTAGGTCTTGTCTCTTGATATGTAGGACATGGTGTGATAGAAGGAGAAGGTTTATCTTATATGATTTTGATAGTTCAATTATCAATGAGGTATTTTATTCCCTTTTAAAAATCAAGACAATCATTGGCATGATGATCATTAGTTTGATGATATGAGCAAAAAGGATTGTTCGAGGAAGGAGCACCTTTATATGGATGATAGGGTAAAAGCACAAAGTTGTGTCACACTTTTATAAAGGAAATGGCCAATTAAATTGAATCAATAGAAAGTGAAATATATGTTTTGAATTTTGAAATGATGTAAACTAATAAAATGTATATTTTTATGTATTTTATATTTGTAATTTAAAAAAAAAAATTAAAAAAATATTTCAATATACTTTCTTATAAAGTAAACACTATAATTTAGTTGTTGATAAAATACTGAAATTGAAGTTACACAAGGCATCACACTTTATATAGTAAATTTTACCTTTTTTCCTTCAATTGTTTTGTGTATATTGATAACTTGAAACTTTTGTGCATGGATATATTTTTTACTATTTTTTATGTATATATATTTTTCAATAAATTAAAAAATTTGCATGTACTGAAATATAAGTCTTTCCATTTGGGGTCACCTTTTTTATTAATTATGTATCCAAATTAGAAAAGAATTATATCATCCTAATATAGGCTCTTTTCTCTAGTGCGTCATTTTTTTTCAAAAAATTTAAATAAATTTTAGTATTTTTCCTTTAAAAGATAATCAACCTTATATTTTAGTGTTAATGACCTACTTTAAATGAAAATAAAATATAAAATATAAAAATTAATTAAACTATTAAAAGATATATATTTTTGGAAAATTCACTTATAGATCTATAAAAGTGTATTTTTACATTTAAAAAAAAAAATGTTATTTATAAGAGTAGGAGTTGTTGAAACATTGAGATTTAAAAAAAATATATAGTTTTGGTAATTAGACCCAAAGTGGTTTAAAATATACATTAGTAGACAATTTCAATTGGAAAAGTTGTGGACCATATATAAGATAGCTATAATGAATCTCAATAGACCATATGTTTGACTAAAAATTAATTTTTAGTTAGAATTACTTAAATTCACTTGCACTAATAAGTTGACCTAAAACGTAACACAATTTTGTGCTTTTACCCAATAATTTCTATTTCTTGCAAGATACTACTTAAAGACTTGAATTTTAAGGAGATCATCCATAGGTGAATGATGAGGATGTCCTAGTCCTTCTATGCTAGCTTGTGAATGAGGGTTTATAGGGACCTTAATTCCTTGTTCATATTTTCCAGGTCCTTGCTCACTATACTCCTATAAGATTGTTTCAATTGTGAAGAAGAAGGGCCATTATCATGAATTCCTTTAAAAATTGTAGCGTAAGGGAACATGGAGGGATCAAAGGGAGAATTAGATGAAAAATGAATATCCTTTTTTAGGGAGATTCTCCTTTTAATCACCATTATTCATGTCCTCTTTGATAGGTTGGGAAGGAGGGTCCCTATCATCTAGGGCTTCATATTTTGTTAATGTTATGTGAGGAGATAGATCGTGATTAAAATGCATAACATCATCTTCTCTGCAAATATGTTGGTGATTAGGATAAGCTCTATTAGAATAAGGAGGATCTAAAGAGATTGATAAACCAACGTTTTGATATTTCCCCCCTTGCACTAGAGTATGCATATGAGAAGAGGATGGTGTCATGTTGTCCTTAAATGCTTGCTCTCCATTAGAGAGATCATCTATAGGAGTATTCACTCTTTCCTTATTTACATTAGATACCCTAAGAGAGGTACAAGTGTTAGCTTGTTAAATATCATCTCTAGGATTATCATTGTTTATGAAAGATTTTGTGTGATCTACACATGTAATGCATGTTCTTAAAAATGTCATCATGAAACTACATATAACATTAATAAAAGCTTTGAGAGATGATTTGCAAGTAGTAAATATCTTTGAAACCCTAAAAATGCAATATGCAAAATTACTATGAATGAAAATAAGTAATGTAAAATGAAAGAAGCCATTATCCAACACATGATTGTGATAAATATAACTGAAAAACAATGTAATCATATGTGAAATAGCAAAAAAATCAGATTTGGTAAATTCTATTATAAAACAAATCAAATTTGAAAATACAAGTGAAAAATTATGCAACCCATAAGTCAATTCTATAAGAATAAATTAGGGTTTTTATGAAATTAACCATTAAATTTATGTAATTCAATATGATCTATGAGTGCAAAATTTATTGTTTAAATTCCTACATATCATATTTGAGGCCATAAATTTGAAATAAGCATGCAAGGAGTCAGGCTCACCAAAATGTAATGGTTGTAAATTTGGAATTATGGTTTCAACAAATAAAAACACTAACTAGCCAAATTAACGATACTTTGAAAGAAGGGGGTAAATCTAATAGATTTAGCCACAATTTGATTAGAAAAGGGGTTGAGTATACTAATCAGAATTACCAATTTCATGGGGGTGTGGGTCTCCTTATTTCTTAGTTGAAAATTGAATGATAATTGTGAAATTAGGGCAAAAGTATGAATAATTGAAGTCAAATTTCAAAAATAGACTACTCCAGATATCCCACAGAGCTACAAAATGAGATCCAGGAAAAATAAGATATTTAGAACCTATTCCTAGAAGTTTGGCCTAATTTTTTGGGACCTTGTAGTATAGATTCGCCCTGGTCCTACGAATTTTCCTTTGTCCAAAGTTAAACTTGTTTGTCATTGTCGACAGTGCCAGAATTCCCTAGTACAACTCTTGAGTCTATTCCTACATGCAAAAAGAAAGGAAATAGGGTTGTGGATAAGGGTTTTCCTTAGGTCAAATCTTAGCTTTGGAATTAACCTTGAATAAAATAATGCAAATATTGAAATAAATGCTAAGGAGATCCACCTTAGATTTGCAATTGTTGATGATGATGCAATGCTCTTTGAATTTAATTATGAATGTTGAATGTAATAGCATGACAAACAGATGAACATGAAAAACCTTAATCACACACACATACTTGCATGAAGGTTGATGCAACTTTCCTCCACAATGCTTGAAGGATGAAATGCAGTCTTGAATATTTGAAAAAGATTGATGAGGAATGCTTCATGGATGCATGAATATTATGGGTAGATAATTGATGGAGTCTTAGATCTACAAGGAATTGATAGGATGTCATTATAAAGGGTTCCCTAGGTAAGTTATCGATTAAGTCGACCTCTAATTATCAAATATAGCCACGAGACTAGAATCCATCAAGAAAATAGAGAACTTGCCCCATTTGAAATTGGTGCCTATTTAAGAGAGACTAGGGCGTTTTGGGGCGCCTTGTTCCAAACCTAGGCAATCCACCCCCTAGTCCTCCAGCAAACAGGACTTGTTGATCAACAAATAGAGAAGGGACCTCCAAGATGGGGCCCACTCAATGGTGTTCATGACATTAGGGGTTGGAAAAGGAGCTAAGACACACCTAGAGAGGGGATGGAGATAGGACATGCTAAACTAGGATCACAAACATGAGGTGTAAATTGGACCGGTTATAATTTACAACACTACCAGAAGAAATAATCCCCAAATATTTTGATAGGTTGTATAAAAACTAGAAACCCTTCCCTTCCTCTTGAGTTATGGTTTTGAACATTGCCAGCTAGAATGTTAACGGTCTCGAATCTCCTAATAGAAAATATCTTGTTAAGGTTTTTTGTAGAGATAGACCCAAATTGAATTTTCTTTTCCTTCAAGAAATTAAAGTGATTGGGTTTTAGAAGGAACATGTTTTCAATTTTTTTTGGAACAAGTCAAAAAAACTTCTCTAGCCAACATAAGAAAGGTAAAGGTGGGGTTACTATTTTGGTCAATCCTAAATGTTGTGATGTTATTGTCAAATGGGGTATATCCCCATGCAATAGACTTGTGTGGATTACTCTTGAGGAAAATTTTGTATATCCTCTCTCTATGCTTTAAATGCCTACAAAGAAAGATGTGGATTATGACTTTAAATATCTTATAATCTCCCCAGGATCGCTTGGTTGATTATTGGAGTCTTTAACATGGTTGAATACAAGGAGGAAAAGAGTGGAAATAAAGAATTGAAATAAAAAGGTAATGAGTTATTATATTGGTTCATAATTAAGAGGTACTTATTCCTTATTGACCGCATAAAAAATATTAAAGCATACGCTAAGGGAATCTAGTTCAACTATTGTAATAACTAGACATAGGGTAAACTAATTTACCTCAAACTTTCTCTTTTGGCAAAGGTGATAAGGATATAATGGTTTTAGTAACACATATAGCCATGCCAAATCACTCTCCTATTGAAGTTAGTTTCAACATTGATATTTGGGTCAAACAATTAGTTTTAGGCCTCATTCATAGTTCAAGTTGAATAACTCACTTTTTAAATGACATAACTTGTCTAGATGGTATTAAAATTGTTACCAAAATTTCAAAATTGATAAATTTTAATCTCCGAGCTGTCCAGAGGTGGGGAAATCTTGTTTCCATGTGGAATAAATTATTTAATTTGGTTTTGAAGAAGAAATCCCTAGATAGGAAAAGGTTAGAACTCTTTTGCAAAATAAACTACTTGATTGTGAGAGTCATATTCAATTGAACCCAGGAAAAATGCCTTTTGAAACTAAGATAATTAGAACCAAAATTATTTTCAGGAAGATTTAGAATTAAAAATACTAAGGGGATAAAATTAGGCCAAAATGAATTGGCTAATGGAGGGGTATAAAGGCTCTAAATACCTTGTTAACCTTGTCAAGTAGAAATAGAATACAAAGAGAATTGGGCTAGTGAAACACAAGGGTACCTCCTCTAACAATCCTCAGTTCATGAAGGGGACCTTCTTCTCCTTTTACCAAACCTTGTTCTTGTTTGAAGATTCCTCTAAGGCTAGCGAAGCTAGAGCTTTTTGTCAGAAAATTGTTCCTAAGAAAATTTCTCAAACTAATACCACCCTTTTATAAAAGGATATTACTCTTGATGAAATTAAAGATATCATTTTCTCCATTTATATTGGTAAGTCCCCTAGATGTGATGGATTACCTATTAAATCCTACAAATACAACATTGATTAGATTGCAGTTTAACTGCTGGAACTATATTCAAAGGCCTTTTAGTGTGGTTCCCTGGGGGGTAGTATAAATAAAGGTCTTATATAATGTCGTTTGAATTGAGGGAGGTTTTTTATTGGCTTGAAAATTATTAGAATGTTGATTGGCCTCTATCAAAATGGTCCAAAAGTTTTCAACTTGTTTGGACTAGGTCTATTGAATCAAAGAAAGCCCGTTTTAGATGGTTGTTTAGTCTAAAATAAACTTGCTTTTAATTTTGATTTGCAATCCTTGGGAATTTCTACTAATTATTTTTGTCTTTGTGACTAAGTTGTGATATTTCAACATTGATTTTTTGAATGTAAATTTGGTTTTTATTTCTTGGAAATTTCTTAGATTGGGATAAGAAAGATGGACTTTCTTAGTTTGAAAATTTAGCTAGCTATGTTAATGGATTTAAGGCCGATCTTGTATATTTTGGATTGTTTTTACCAATTAAGTTATATGATTCGTTTGGAAAAAGAGAAAAGAAGAGATTATTCAATGCAAAGGAAGGAGCCTTAGTGAGTTTCATTGACCTATCTTTATGGTGCTTTTTAGGTCTCAACTTTCATGGATATCCCTAGAGACCACTTTATGATATTGCTTGAAGCTTGGGTTTGATGATCATCTATAAAAATGAGATAAAAATGCATATTTCTTTCCTTAGGGAAGGAACAATATCAACAGGCTAAAGATTCTTAACTAGTACATGCACAATTATAACACCCCAATGCCAATGTAGAACAAAGGGATATAAGTAGGTACTATAAGAATCAAGTATGAACCATAGTCAAAGTTGTTGATTCAGGAGATGACATAGTTCCTCCCATAGGAACTTATGTTAATGACTATTGTGAGATGGACAACAATTCTAAATGTTGCTAGGAGTAGATGGCTTTGGATATGTTCTAAACTTATGACTGTGAATATTGAGACATGATCAACAATGTTAAAGGGTGTTGGGAGTAGTGGGCTTTGGATATGTGTTGTAAACAACAATATATATTAAAATCTAATATATAGCTAAACACGGTTCTCTGATATTTATTTGATACTCTTTGAGCTCTAGTTGCTTATATTATAAATCCTTTTTGCAGATGATAGCTAAGATAAAAAAAAATATGGGAGAAGGGAAGAGATCTTCATTGGCGCAAAAGGTTTTTGAAAGCATATTAAATGATGTTGCAAGTTTTTCAATGGTAGTTGAATGTCCCAATGTTTTCCTATAATACATAAAAGCATACAACTTGAAAACAAGATAAATCAAGACTACAAATGATAAATTAGTGGTAAAACTTGATGTCATTTCTCTTAGAATCATTTTCAGGTTGCCTATTAGAGACTAATTTATAGAAATAAATAAAGAAAATTTGAACAATGTTTACCAAAAGTATAAATCAATGCCTCAATCCTATAGCAAGGAATTGGCTAATAACACCCAAAGGAGGTAAATATCAACTACCAAGGGTGTTTCATAGTTCTCTTTTGTTTAATATGTTTCCAACATGGTTCTCCTCCTTAAGAAGTTGATGGGAAGAAAAAATTAAGACAATTTTGAAAATTGGATGTATTTATTTATCACCATAATATATGCAGGAAACAAATTCATTGATTGGGGAGGCATTGTTAGTGATAACTTGCATAATCAACTAACCCAATTTGAGTCAAACTAGTATTTTTACATGTCTTCCTATCTTTTTTATGCGATTGAAAGAATAAAAATTTGGTTGAGTCTCAATACGAGTGGAATGTATAACAACATGACTGAAATCTATAATTTTTTATTTGTAATTTCAACTAAAATTATAAAAATATTCTAAGGGTGAATGATTATTTTACCATGTTAATAGTGAGAGAGTTTCAAAGAAATACTATACGTAGTATCTCCAAAGGCAACAAATCTTATCAAGCTTTATAGAAGTTATTTTATCTAATTTTGGAGGTTCACCTATATATGAGTCAAAGGCTTTGATGGGTATCCATATATGTCGTTGATATGTAGATGAAAATCTTGTTATAATTGAACTCTGTAAGTAGATTAGCAAGGTTACCAAGAGATGTAGAGAAAATAGGAAAAACGATATTTGTTTTCCTATCATCCTCGATCACTATAACTAAAAATCTTCTTTTGATGCTCAATATATTGAGTAGTTAGTAGTAAAATTGAGTTTATATTGCTACACTATGGGGTTTCACTTTGATGAAAAAGTGTATGCTAGAGACAATCTAAATCTCGATGTATGTTATTGTCATTTCCCAAAGATTGAAGATTTATGGGAAGATTATGAGGCTGAATTTGAAGGAGGGATTTTGTGAGGCCCACTATTGAATAGATCACGAATCTAGTCTAGGTTAGGATATTATTGGGATTGAAGATGACAAGTTAGACTTGATTGATTGGTGAATACTAAGAGGGGTGGGGGGGTGAATTAGTATGCCAAAAATCAATGTACTTAAACACTTTGCTAGACTAACAGTAAACCGGTAAAACAATTTAGCAGACAAACCGGTTAGCACACATGCAAACCAAATAGAAAATAATGCATTCACCCACAGAAGCAAAAACACCATAACACACGAGATTTTGATGTGGAAACCCAAATGGGAAAAACCACAGTGAGATGGAACTCACAAGTAACTATCTGCAGAATAGGAACCAGACCGGTTAAGGTTAGACCAGTTAAGGTCATACAATGTTCTTTATCATAACAAATCCTGTTAGGAATCTCAATCTCTGTTAGGAGATAAGTCTGATTAAAGACTACCTTGCTAGAGGATTTTAGATCCATAGATGTGAACCACCTTGTTAGAGGATTTACAACAGGCTTTTGGGCCTACCCGGTTAAGGGCTTCAGACTTGTCGAAGATGTGAGTAATCAACAAGTGAGTGATCTAGCTAATAGCACAGATTGCTTGGTTAGATCCTTGATAGCTCATTCCTAATGCATTCCAGCATTACTTCAGTCTTCTACACATTCATACTCTCTCTAACTCATCAACCACCTTAAACCCTAGCAACAACCTAAAACCCTAGACATGATGTCCTTTTAAAGGAATCTGATTTCATGTCGGTCCAATAGGATTACAATACAATTTCCTAGGTTCAATGCATCTAGACATATTCTGTAACATGACACAAAAAGCACCATTGAAGTGTCGGCGCCGTCAAACAATCGGTGGATGGTAACTCATCACAAAATGTCGGTTGGTAACTCATCACAGAGTATTATCGGTTCATACAAAATACCAGTTTAAGCAAAATACCGGTTGCCGGTTTGACAAAATGAAGATTGGGAAATATGTGTTCTACCGCTTTGATCCTTCGTACCGCTTGAGATCCTTGAACCACTTGGGGTCTACATACTGCTTCAGATTGATAATCACTTTCTGCAAAACACCAATAGTCTAAGGACTATAATGCATCATACCGGTTGGAACAAGTACTGGTTGAGCTTTAAATAATACATACAAAAGTGATCTCAATGCAAGTGTGTGTCCATCAATGACAATCACAACATAATCATCAAAGATGCCAACAATCTCCCCCTTTGGCATTGATGGCAACACTTAGGAAATTTTGACATCTAAGTGTTTTACAACAAAAATATGCCATAATCAAAATTACTCCCCCTAAGCATATACACTATCCCTTTTGCAGAAAATACAATGTATACTACTTCTGAACATAAATAACATGAAAGTATACATCAAAACATTCAAAATTTATACTTCTTCCCCTTTGCCAACAATGACAGCAAAATATTACAGACCAACCCCTGTTTCATTACTATTAAAAGAATAAGAGTTTATGACAATAAAGAATAAAACTTGTCAAAGACTGATTTGAAGTCCTGCAAAAATTGTTTCATAGATAAGGACTCAAGTAGGGAGGTAGCCACTTCTTTCTCTGTCTGCATCTGGGAGACTTTCTCTTCCATGGCGTCAATTGTGCTCATCTCTTGAGTCACCGTTAAGGCATCCAGATTGAGACAACAATTCTGAAGTATCTGCAAGCGTGGGAGTAGAACCAATTGGAGAACTACAAATCTCGAGTCCGGTTGCTAATTTCCAACTCTATTTTGGCAGACTAGATATGAAACCGGTGAACGGTTTGCCCATAAGCTGTAAAAGAGTCATACGACAGCTTGAAGGTGCTCACATATAGCTGCAAGTCAGTTTGTAGCTTTTGCTTCTGTACAAGTACATCATCACAGAAGAGATGGGGTTGGCAAATCTTACTCAGTAGTAGATTCCCCTCATCCAGAGCATTCCTTATGTCTTTTTGTGCTTTTTGCAGATCAGGTCGGAGCTCATTTAGCTTCTTCACCAGGGCAATGTTGAGAGCTTTTTGATGCTCTTTCTTGGCATTTGCCTCTGCTACCTCTTCTAGGCTTTGCACCTGATCATCTACTATGGTGCATAGGAGCTTCAATTTTGCCAAAGATGAATCAGTATTGGGGAGGTTTGTGCTGGGTAATAGACTGGTAAGAGTGTCCACCACAACTTGGATCACATCTTGCTCCTTCTTCCTCCTTAACACTTCAAGGCATTCTTGAGCAACCTTAATGCTCTGTAGCAGCTCCATTTTGTTGGTAGACTGGAGGTCAATAGGACTGGTGAGGTTAGCTGGTTTGGCTTGATTGTCGGTTGCCTTTGGAGTCTCCAACTGAGTGCTTTTTATCGCTTCTTCTTTCTCTGTAGCTCTTAATTTTTCTTCTTTTGTCTTTTTCTTTTCCTCTTCTTTCCTCTGCTTCTCTTCTTCTTCATCCTTTTTCTTCTGCTCCTCTTCCTGATGTTTCTTCTCCTCTTCCTTCTTCCTCTTCTGCTCTTCATCCTTCTTCTTTACCTCTTCTTTCTTTCTCTTCTCTTCTTCTCCTCTATCTTTTTCCTCTTCTCCTCTTCATCCTTCTTCTTCTTCTCCTCTTCCTTTTTGTTCTTCTCCTCTTCATCCTTCTTCTTCTTCTCCTCTTCCTTTTTCTTCTTCTCCTCTTCATCCTTCTTTTTCTCCTTCTTCACTTCCTTTCTCTTCTCCTCTTCTTTATCCTCCTCTGCTTTCTTCTTTTCCGCTTGCTTCTTTGCTTCCTCATTTTTGTCCTCTGCTTCCTTTTGCTTATCTACCTGTTCTGCCTGCTTCTCCTATTCTGTTGCTTCTAATGGTGTACCCTAAGCAACATCCTCTACATCCAGAGCATCGACATCCGGGTTTCCTTCATTATCAAACACTTCATCCAGTTTTGTTATTATCGGTTCTTGCTCAGCCTTCTTGTTGGATTCAGCCACTTGATGCATCTTAAGAGCTTCTAGAGCAAGAGTATGCGTATTCTTGAGCACTTCTTGACCCTTTCCTTCCAGTAACAGGAGTCTTCTTCTTCTCATGAAGAAGAGGCCTTTGTATTTATTCATAACTTCAAACAGTTCTGAATTTGATACATCAGGAAAATGTTGAGCAAAATTTTTCTCTCATTTCTCGTTCCTTTTCTATGGATTTGTGCCATTTATTGTCGAAGGAATTATACAAAGAATCTGGTGTCTCAGATCTAATTTCTGAAGGCGATTGGTCATTAACACATAAATACTTAATGATTTCTTGTTCAACTGCTTCTTTTTCATCATCATTGAAATCATCAAAACAATCAATCAAATCATTCAACACTTTTCTCCTAATATTTTTGATAGTTCTTTGACAATGTGTCAAAGGTTTGTAGGAAGAAATGTCAATATTTACCAGTGCCGATGATGCCGATTGATTCTTTGTCCTTTTCTTTGCTTGTCTAGTCTTCTTGGGTTTTTCCTCAGACACAGTTTCTTCTGAGTCCGGTGAGTTATTCCTTATCTTCCTCTTTCTCTCGAAGACTTTGGCAGGTGCCACTTTCAGTTTCTTCTTTGCAGGTGATCGCTTGGTCACTTTGGGACTGGTTGCAGTAACCGGTCCTGATGTTGAAGGCACTTCCTTTCTTTTCTTTTCAGGAGGTTCTACAACCGGTGCAACCCTTTCCAGATAGGTGCCGGTTCTCTTTGCCTTGGGATCTAGGGGTGAGGCAATTAGGGTAGAAGCATACCCGTCCAACATATCATACATCACCTCATAGCCCATAGGCTCTACTTCTTCCTGTCTGGGCTCAACGGCCTCCATTATGCATTCATCCACATTGATGATAAAGCAAATGTCCTCTTCATATTTCTTGACAATGTCACCAAATATCCTTATCCTTTGGCTCATGTTGCGCTTGAACTCATCAAAGTACTTGTTAAGAACTTCAGGGTAACCGGTTCCAACTGCTTGCAGGCTCTCTTTGATCTGCTTGGTAACTGGTTTGTCGACAGACTACTGAATATCTCCAACTCCTAGGAAATAACCTTGAAAGTAGAAGAATAACCCTACTAGTAGTTGTCCAAACTTGAATCTTAGTTCATTATCCTGTTTGATTGACTTAAGATTCAACATAAGTTGTCTTTGTATACAGGTGCATAGGTCAAATGATGCATCTTCTTTAATCATTCGGTAAGCTGCATTTACCACTGCAGCAGATACAAAGTTAATTCTGTTGGCAGAGAATGTCCGGTAGCCTATCACCATGCAGGCATACTTGACCAGATCATCCTTGATTGAGTTGATGGTCATGCCACGTGAGTCGCTCACTGAACCGGTGAGCTTGGACATTTCAGTCTTGCTAACCTTCCTTAGGGCTAGCACTTCCCCTGTATTGCAGAAATTGGTGACGACATGAATAGCTTGCGGTGTGATATCATGTGTCCGCTCTAGGTACACCTTGTCACCATGAACTCTTCTTAGAATGATTCTAATGTGGTCATCTGTGAAATCCTCTAGGAAGTAAACCGCATTGTGAAGCTTTTTCTTCTCCAAGATGCTATACTCTGATTTGATCTTTTTATCCTTCCCACATAATAGACCTAACTGAGAATGGATCACAAGAGACCCTAGGTCTTCGATCTTGTAGTCTATGTAATCTGAAATCCCTTCTTCTACTATAACCCCAGCCAGTACTTGAGACAAGGCATTATATTTCGATTTTCTTTGAATGAAATCCATAGAATCGACAGTTGCACTAGAACTATCATGAGATGCGGAAGCCATGACAAAATAGAAAACTCGAGAAGTACCTTTCAAAAATTAGGAATTTAGGGCTTGCAAATTCCACTTCGCCTTCCACTTCGTCGGTTGTTGAATCACCGCTTTGAGTTCTTCTTTTGACCGTTTGAAATTTGCTTCTGAATCTTCTTCAAGGTTTCGAGATTTCTTTGAATCGCAACACAAATCACTTTTTCTTCACTCTGCACTTGAAAAACTTCTTCGCTCGAAAAATGATAGTGAGAAATGATTTGAAATTTCCTTTTAAACATATTCCTCACCTACCGTAATAAATGCTCCACCATTAGGGTGTAAATCCTAATTTGCCTGTTACCGTTTCCGGTCTTCTACCAAATGACAGGTATCACATATCGGTTAAGGTCTTTTACCAGTGTAAACCGGGGGTTCGTAGTGTTTCACCGTTTGCTCCCCCTAAGCTTTTCTGATGCTTAGTTTGCCAGTTCCGATATTTCCACACTAGGTGCAGAAACCGATTCTTCTTGCAACACTGTTGGTTTCTTCTTCCAGGTTTTGTTCATATCCACTTGAACAGTGTCAATATCAATCTTTCCTTTTGGAGTGACCGATATGTCATCTGATATGTTCTTTCTTGATCTGCAGAATCTGGCAATGTGACCCGGTTTGTTGCAATGATATCAAACCATTCCAGGTGCTCTCCAAGGTCCATTATTCATGTTGTCATTCTTCCTCCTGCATGTTGCAGTAGTGTGACCATGATCATGACAGATCAAACAGTTTTCTCTCCATCCGGTTGCTGCTTGATAGCCATCGCTTCTTGACTGATGATTGAAGGCATTAAATTGGTTGTGATTCTGGTTCACAAAAGGTTCCGGACCAACTCCTTGAGTCCTCTAAGGATATATTCCAGTGTTGTTCATAACAGACCTGCATTCAGATGCTCTATGCCCAAACTTGTTGCATGCATAACAGTTACCATTGAATCTATAGGATCTAGGCTTATCATTTAGAAAATAAGGAAAATTATTGTAAGCCTTACTCCTACACACATTGGCAATATGTCCTTCTTTAAGACAGTTAAAGCAAATAGGTTTAAACTTTTGCTTACCTTTATCCTTTGATGCCGGTTGTTTCTTTGATGCTCCAACATTTGTACCAGAGGTCTCACCTTCCTCATGACCGGAATAACCAAGTCCATCAGTATTCTTGACAGGTTTGACAGATTCAAGCTTTTGCTCTAGCTTAACAGTACTCTTGTTGAACTTAGCAAGTATTTTCTTTGACTCAGAGAGTTCTTTGGAAATAGCAGCATTTGTTTCCATCAGGTTTTCATTCTCAGAGATGGCAATGTTCAGTTCTCCTTGCACGTCTTCCTTTTCCACTTTGCTCGCATGGAGTTGAGCAGTTAGGGCACTGATCTCTTGCTTCAGCTTGGAGTTTTCATGATCTTTGTCTTTGACCAGATCTTCAGCTTTCCTCCGGTTCTCAAGCTCTCGACACATTCGAATAGTCAGTCCTTCCAATTCTTTTCTCAGGTTGGAATTGGATTCATTCAACTTTTCTACTTCTTTAATCAAGGCTTCCATGTCTGCTTCATCAGAAGAACTATTTTGAGATAGCTCCATCAGCTTTTTAGCATGTTCTCTCCTCTTTGATTGAGATGCCTTATATTTGACCATAAGATCATCATAGGCTTGCTCAGACTGAGTGAGCCGATGAGTAAGTTCCCTCAATGTGTATTCCCCCATATCTCTTTCCAAGTGGTTAAACTTATAGAAAGGTAGGCTCTGATACCAATTGATGAATACTAAGGAGGGGGGGGTGAATTAGTATACCAAAAATCAATGTACTTAAACACTTTGCTAGACTAACAGTAAACTGGTAAAACAGTTTAGCAGACAAACCGGTTAGCACACATGCAAACCAAATAGCAAATAATGCATTCACCCACAGAAGCATAAACACCATAACACAAGAGATTTTGACGTGGAAACCCAAATGGGAAAAACCATAGTGAGATGGAACTCACAAGTAACTATCTGCAGAATAGGAACCAGACCGGTTAAGGTCATACAATGTTCTTTACTAGAACATATCCTGTTAGGAATCTCAATCTCTGTTAGGAGATAAGTCCGATTAAAGACTACCTTGCTAGAGGATTTTAGATCCATAGATGTGAACCACCTTGTTAGAGGATTTACAACAGGCTTTTGGGCCTACCTGGTTAAGGGCTTCAGACTTGTCGAAGATGTGAGTAATCAACAAGTGAGTGATCTAGCTAATAGCACAGATTGCTTGGTTAGATCCTTGATATCTCCTTCCTAATGCATTCCAGCATTACTTCAGTCTTCTACACATTCATACTCTCTCTAACTCATCAACCACCTTAAACCCTAGCAACAACCTAAAACCCTAGACATGATGTCCTTTTAAAGGAATCTGATTTCATGTCGGTCCAATAGGATTACCATACAATTTCCTAGGTTCAATGCATCTAGACATATTCTATAACATGACACAAAAAGCACCGTTGAAGTGTCGGCACCGTCAAACAATCGGTGGATGGTAACTCATCACAGAGTATTACCGGTTCATACAAAATACCGATTTAAGCAAAATACCGGTTGTCGGTTTGACAAAATGAAGACTGGGAAATATGTGTTCTGCCGCTTTGATCCTTCGTACCGCTTGAGATCCTTGAACCGCTTGGGGTCTACATACCGCTTCAGATCGGTAATCACTTTCTGCAAAACACCAATAGTCTAAGGACTATAATGCATCATACTGGTTGGAACAAGTACCGGTTGAGCTTTAACTAATACATACAAAAGTGATTTCAATGCAAGTGTGTGTCCATCAATGACAATCACAACATAATCATAAAAAATGCCAACAATCCTTAGGGGATGAATGATCTAGGTGAGAGAACAAACCACATTATCAAGAGGTGAGAAGAATGGATAAGGAATATCATTGAAGTTACAACCACCAAATCTATGAAAAAAAATAATTCTTCAAAGAAGATGGGTGACATTCAAAAAGGTTCTTCTTACACCATTTCTCAAGCTTGTGTTTTAGTTTCCAATCCTTAGAAAAATGTTCAGGGAGGTGGTGATGATAAATACTCGAACAAGAGAAACAACTTTGTAGGCACATATGAAATTGACTAAAAAATAAGAAAGATAAGATCAAAACTAAAGGAGAAGTCATTAAATGAAATTCAAGAAGGAGTTGAAGAAAAAGAGTACATAAATCTTTATAATTTTCCCAATGATGAAGAGCTAATTCCCTCTATTTCATCTTCTATTCTTATTTTATTGTCTTCTCGTGATAAGCCTCATTCTTCTCTTAAAATACAACCTCCATCTTTACCAATTGGTGATGCACTTCCCAATGCGGCTCATTTCCCATTTGTTCCTAATCCTTCTATAATACTTGAGCCATCATCTCTAAATATCCTAAGTTTTTTACAAGTTATTGGTTCTTCTTGGCTACAACATAGCTTTTTTAATAAAATAAGACTTATCTAGCTAGTTGCTCCTCAATTTGAAATAGTTGCTAATTTGATCCAATTTTTTTTGAAGCCTAAGAAAATCAAGGTTACTATAAGGTTGATAGTTAATACTTCATCTAGGAATATGTGTGTTGAATTATCTTAGCCCATATTAGAGAAAAATGTGGACAAAGTTAATGAAACTGATTTTGATGTCACTGATGTGAATCTTGGGCCTCCAACACATGAAGGTAATTTTCAAAACTTTCAGGTGTCTACAACTAAGTTGATATAGATAATAGAGAAAGAGAAGCATACAAAGGATCAATTCAAGAAAAAAATATAGGTCTTGAAATCTTATCTTAGGTCTATTATGGACACATCCACTTTACCTTTAGATACAACCCCTACCTCTATTGTTTCTATTTTTGAGGGAATCATTGAGAAGGAAGTTATAGTGAGTGTTCGTAAATATCAATCATATGGAAAATTAACTCAAAAATGGGTGGATAAAATGAAAACATATGCTTTAGATTTCATTGGAAAAGCTAAAGAAGTTTATGAAAATGCAAATGTTAAGAAAGAGGAAATTGTGAAGGAGTTAAGGAATATAAAGGAAGAAGAGTCAGTTTGGCATGAAATTTTGAAAGACCTCCAAGAGATGCCCAAGATGGATATTAATATCTTAGTTGTTGAGAATATTTTCTCGAGTATAGAAGAAAACCAATTTGATATGTGGTTTTAAAGTGTAGAATGGAAGTTGGCAACTATTAATCAAATTTTGATAAAACAAGAGAAACTTTTGGCAACTTGTTAACAGATAAAAATGAAGGTTCAAGATGATCTCTTTTCAATCAACATAGATAGATTAGTAAAAGATGAAATTCAAAACATGGATGTCCAAACTATTAAGAGGAGCTTGTAAAACACGATCAATGCAAAATTGTTTAATAAATAGGTTTTCAATGCAGAGGTGATGAAGAGGTTGAGTGGCATCTCTGTCACTCTTAATATGTGTAGTGGTCATCTATCCATCTATTGTTAGAATTTAGAAGATATTCACAAAAGTCACGGTACCAGGAAGCTAAGGATCATTAATGTAATTATCCCTAGAAATAAGCTCTTGGTGCAAGTCATTAAATTATTTAAGACAGAGAAAAATATTCTTTTCATCAGAGGCAAGGTGTAGCACAAAGGACTTCTCTAGAGAGAATCATTGAAGATGGTACAAATAAAAGAAAATGAGCTTCTCAATGAATTTAATTGTATAATTTTCTTCTTGTATTTCAAATTCACAAGTCACGACTTTTGTTAGTCCAAGTTATAGGCAGGGACTAATGTTTTTAGTTTGCTAAATGCATATTAGTTGCTTCTCGAAAACCACATTAATAGGGAAATAAACTATTTTTCCCCGGTTTGGAGCATTTGGATTTTCTACATTCAATTTTATGCAATTTTTCCTTTAATCTGTTTCATCTATAGTATTTTTCCTAGTGGTCTTTTCAATTTTCTAATTAAAAATTGGAGGAAATAATTTCCTGGCAAATGGGCAATGAGCAAGGAATAATTTATTGCATTTCTTAATGCTTGGTTTATAGGTTTTTTTTGGTGGATAGCTAGCGTCTACGTTACCATAAATGAGTTTCCTTGTGAACAATCGTTTCTAAGTCATCTTGGCCCGTTTCAATCTGCTATACAAAGTCTGATAAAAAAGCTAAAAGACATAAAGATTATTAATGAATAGCGTTATATACATGGGAATAAATTGTAGTGGAGTGAAATAAAATACTAATTGCATGCATGAATTTGGTTTATACTTTGCTAGAGAAATACTAAAAATTATTTAGTAGTTTTATAAAATAAAAAATATAATATATTATTAAAATATAATATATTGTTAAAATAATTTATAATATAAATTTAAATAAGATAAGATCAACATGATTTACTATAAATTATTTATAAATAAGATAATTAAATTAAAATATTTTTTTATATCAATGACTTTTTTAGAATGTTTTAATTGCATTTTTTGTTTCTTATTTCTCGTAACATAGGCTAGCATTCTCTAAAGCACTTGAATATTAGCACTTATTCTGTTCCTTTTCCTTTTGTTATGGTTGCAGATAATACTATCTAAGATTCTAACTTAATAGGAGCATGCTTAACATGGACAAAGGTTGTTGCTTAGTTATTTGATTCAATCATGCTATTTGTGGATTCTTGTTCTTTTGTTTAGTTTTGTTCATTTAAGTATAATTGAATATTATGAATCTTGCCAAAACGTTTTTGAACAATCCAACCACTAGATATTCATGTAACTGTTTAATTTACTCTTGGTTTGCTATTACCATGTGATAATTGTGCTCTTATTTTTCTGATGCCATATAATATAGATAGATGTTTCATTCATCAATATTGCACCATTTTTTATGACTCTAGTGCTACTTTTCTACCTCGTGGAGCATGCTATCACTATTTGATCATTCAATCTTTAGCTTTACAATCCTTGCAACAAGTAGGGACTCCAACTGCATTACAACTCTTATTTTTTATGTTATCTTTTGTAAAAAGTGACTTTTATCTCATAGGTTAAAAAATAAGCTTTGTTTGTGTAAAAGTTGAGAGATTTATAACTTCAGTGAAACTTATTTTATTTTTTGGAAAATGTAAAGGTGGTACTTGGGTCGTTACAAATTATTTATGAAGTAGTTATCGAGAGAAAGCTTATATATATGATCCTTTAATCATTGTAAAGGGTTTTTATTTTTTTTCACAAATTTTGCATAAGGGATTTAAGAATTGTGTATTTCACCAAAGTAGTGGAAAATAGTTTTTGAGGTGTTTTCTGTATGTTACTATTGACTTTTTGTGTGTTATGTGTTAATGACGACCTCCATTATTTCAAATCTTGTTTGTGAAATTGCATAGTTAGTCTTCAATAAGTTTTATTTTGAAAACATATTCACTTCTTTGTAGCTTTATTTAAATGTGTTAATGTTCAAAATTTGCATTCATCATAGAGCTGTTATGCATAGTCTTCAATCTTTATGTTGTATTTGGTCCAATTTTCAATAAGTTTGGCAAACCCATAATAACATTTGTACATTTGTTGTTGGGGGCACTTTACCATTTTAGTTACTATTTTTTTTAAAGAATTTCTCTAGGTATATTTTGGTTAAAAGTATACCTAGAAACCCCAAATAATATCATATGAGGAAGTCGCTCCTCACAAACACAAAGGAAGATGACAATTTCATAAGTAATCTCTCCAATTGTTGTAGCGTTTTGCAACTCTCTGTTGGGTGAGTCATATTAAATTTTAAAGTGACAAATCTATTTACCAATAGGTTCTAAACTAATAGTTATTTATAAACTCTTGCAAAACAATATGTAATGAATGCATCATATACTATTCTAAAAAAGTTAACTTGGAATAAACTACAAAAGGATGATGCAAAGACCTAGTGTGAAGCAAGGGTTTCAAAACTTGTTGACAAAGATACAATGCAATCTAAATATTATGATGTCATAGAGGGACAAGAGTGATTTTGAAAGAAGTGATTATATTGGAACGATATCTCTATGTGTACGGTAAGATGATGCATAGATATCATGCATGATCATAATAACTTGAAGGTGATGTCCTTTTACACCTTACATATAATATGATTTTTTTTGTCCAAAAATCAACATATAACAACTAATAAAAAGAGAGCTAGCTTTCAAGAATAAATATTATCATAAAATTGACTAAAAAATAAAAGCTAATAATAGAAAATTTATAAATATAAGAAGATGAGTGTAATTCTATTTCACAAGTCAAATATCAAATGAAGTAAATAAAAATACCTATTAATCAAAATATTTGTTAAAGTCAATGAGCCCTTGGTTTGTTGGTGAAGTGGTTCTTAATGAGCCCACGTATGATCTAGTCTTGTTGAGTGCAAGACTCCAACATTATAAGGGATCATGCCTCTATAAATTTGGCATAACATATATCCTGAATGAATGAACGCTTTTAATAACATCTACGAGGCCAAATAGCCTATGAGACCCACGGGTAGCTTAACTCTTAGATATAGAGATTTCAACTTAAAGACTCATGCTTCTTATGAATGAATGAAAGATTTTAGTGACGTCCACAAGACTAAACAGTCTATGGGACCAAGATGAACACTCCTAAATTATCTTCAGATTCCTTTCAATATCTGATCTCCTACTAC
Organism: Cryptomeria japonica; assembly: GCF_030272615.1. Lineage (NCBI taxonomy): Eukaryota > Viridiplantae > Streptophyta > Pinopsida > Cupressales > Cupressaceae > Cryptomeria > Cryptomeria japonica. The sequence continues at coordinate 371,492,482 of NC_081410.1, read as the reverse complement.
TGATTTTGACAAGAAGGCTCACTATCTGGTTAATCTTGTCTTCCTAAAATAATTGGTGTATGGTGTCAACTTTTAAACTATGCTTGTACTAGGTATGAATATCTTCATAGGCAGAGCATTCCATTATGTAGTGCCATTCCGTTTCCACTAGCCCCTTGTTGCAAAACGTGCAAACTCTTTCTTCCCAAGTTTCCTAGGGTATTTTCCACCTACCAGTCTCACATCTAAGATGATGTAACCCCGTCCTTAGTTGTGCAACCAACAACCTCGCTTTTCCTTTGATAGCTGCCCCTAATTTTTCACCATGGTCCTTTGCTGGGTTAAATTCTTTGATGTAATATGCTTTTTTTCGCCCAATCTGATTTGTCCATATGACAGTCCGAAATTTTTCGATCACTTAAAATTTTACTAAAAACGAAGAACTTCAAAACAGATATTTATTAAAGACGAAGCACTTAAAAAGAAGCCCCATAGATTAACATAAAATAAATAATGGCAAGTGCTTTATCTCCAATGCAATGTAAACGTGGAGAGAGGTGTTTAATGAGTCCTCAAAAATTGGGTGTGGGAAATGCAGGCTGCTTCGGTGTTGTGATGGCGTGCAATGAATATGAAAAGCTTTAGCCAACTGTCCCCTCTCTCTTGCATCAGCTTTGTAACACAAGAAGTTAACTAAGATTCTTTGCTTTTGAATACTGGCCGTCGGATGCATCTGAATGTGTTCACTAGTTGTTCCCATAGGACGGGAGAAACTATGCAGTCTGGGAATTTAATCTATGTTTTCACAAATTAGACCGCCGCTCAGCACGTTCCAAATCTGTCTTTTTATTGAACGTAAAACACAGCTGGAACGTAGATGTGTTTCATGAATCCAAGTTGAATTTTGTGGTGCGTCTGTGGAGTTCATTTGGGATTGCAATATTTCTCTTCTTTTACTTATGTGGAATTTTTAATTCAATTTTCCTAATATGTGATCTCATTTGGGACTCAAGGTTTACCATACATGCTAATTCTGTTTTTTTTCTTTCTTTTTAGTGAATAATTCACACTGCTCTGAGATCTATTACTGGGAAAGCATTTCTATGTACATGAGTTAGATTTTAGGTAGAATTGGTTACCAACGTCAAGAATGGCTTTGATATCTCAGTCTGCCTTTCGAGCGAACTTGTGTCAATGTGGACAGAAAGAGATTCGTATAGGGTCGAAGCAGAGTTCTTGGGCACACACACTTGCATTTAATAACGTAAGTGTGTACAACAGTTATTCAATTTTTTAAATAGATTTGTTCATTGTAGCTCTCCTTATACTTTTTTATCCCTTTGGGCTATCCTCTCTGTGGAATTATGTTGTGGTTTGTGAATGGGCAATAATTAGATTGTTTAAGCAAAATTATATTTGTTAACGAAATACCATGTTCTCTGTCTCACAATGCTTTTTTATTCTGTACTCTAGCCTTCAAGTTTAACATGTTCTCGTCTTAAACCCAAACACATCCAACCTTATAAGATTAAGAAGATTCGTTCACCAATACGTATGACGTTGGTTGATGACAAACCTCGATTGAGCCAGAAAACATCTCCTCCTGCAGGAGTCTTGGTACGTTACTCTGTACCATAACAAACATTAGTTGCTTAGGTATGAGGCGTATTCTTTGTTTCTGGCAATTTTAGATTGTAGAATGGCTTCAGATAATTTCAAACCTTCCCTAATAGCCATTTTATGTGTTCCCTTGCAGGCTTATGATCTTGTACAAGGAGCACTGGTAAACCAATATATTTACATTCATTTCATTTTATTGTTTTTTTAACTTTTTCATGTCTATGACTAGGTTTACTTGCTTTTCCATTTTGTCTTGTGGATTTGTAGCAGCAAGAAAATATTTTTTTCATTCCTATTTGAAGGCAAATTACAATTGTATTAATAGTTGCGTCAATAATAATTCAGCGCCTTGGGATTGTACTCTGTTCACTTCTTTTGCTGGAATTTGTTGATAATTTTGAGGAAAGTCATCTAGCACTGTATAGAAAGTTTATATATATGTATCAAGGAGACATATCCTCCAGGGGTGGGGGATATGGTCCAATCCTTTTCTAAGGTGATGGGAATTCGGAGATGGCTGGGAACTGTAGTTGATCGAATCATTTTTGCAGCAGATGCTATGTGATATCAGGATATTTTGTAGCCATTTGTCCTCAACTTTTGTTGGTTTACATAGAGTTTAGGTGGCAGCTGCTCCTCCGTAGAATATGATTTGGAAAGGGAACTTTTTGCTTTTTATTGTTAAGCATGCTTATACCAAGAAATTATCTAATGCATATCTGTAAGGAAACTAAAACCCATGAGCAAACTGAAAACCCACAAGTTTGAATAAACAGTTAACAACAAATTTTAAGATAGGGCAACATAATGGTCTATGGATCTAGGCAATGTCTCACATACTTGCAATGACCACGTATGGAGGTGCAAGAGAGCTTAGGAAGTGGTCTCATGTAGGGGTTTACAGTTTCTATTTTCAAGGAGCGGGCTGCCCTATGAAAAACCTAACAAAAACAAGACATTTTGGAATCTTTACCTAAAAATTCACAGTGGCAAATTTTTTCAAAGAAATTTTTGAGGGGGTGTAAAAAATGAGGGCGTAAATTTTTTTCACTGCCACTCTTATTTTTTAGGAGACATTATTGTCAATTGCTAAGAGTTAATTGATCGATTTTGTTAAGAACTTCTAATTTAATCCAAAAGCAATAATTTTAGATAATATCACCAGAAAAATTGCAGCAAGGCCTAAAATATTATCTGCCATGGGACTACTGTGACTACTAGTCACTCCTGAAATTACCTTGCAACACCTGCTAAGGATTTGAGGAAACCCCCTCCCATAGGAACATTGCTTTAGGCAATCTTTCCATCAAGAGGGGCACCTGAAATTTGTCGTCAGCCACTGCTGAGTAAAACATGGAGCTATTTGCAGTAAAATGCTCACATTAGCACCCCACTCTTGAACAGATGCTGGAAGTTTTCTTCTAAAAAAGTGGTTGCTTTGCATTCTAAGGAAGAGATTTTGTCTAATCCTGTATGACTTATTGATGTTTCCTATGTGGCAACATGCAAGAGTCCACCTGTAGAGGATAAATAGGAGCTGTAGCCTCCACATAGAATCACATGGTGTTCAATAATGAATCTCAAATGTGCTTGGAAGTAGTAAGATGGTGGCCATTGTATTTAAAAAACTTGGACTCAGCTAAAATCCAGTAGCCCAAAATTTTCGACATTCATATTCAGCAGGAAACTCAACAAATCAATTTAATTATACAAATACACAAAATAAACTTAAATAATGTATGAGAATCATGAGAGACTCTGGTCATGATCGACACACAATCAATGGTTTGTGGACTTTAACAAGTTTGCTAGTACGGTTCAATCAGTGATCCTTGAAAGCTTGATCAAGGATTTCAGACAACAACATTGAGTTTATCTTGCTATGAGGTGTTGTCTTGCTTGTTTGCTTCATTGCATATAGATGCTCTGCACTTAGGACCTTGGGCACGCTACTGCAATATGTGAACCTTTGCTCAAACAAATGCACAAGATTGGTAGGGTCTACTAATGTATTTCTTGAACTCGCTTGGGCCTGACATTTGGCAAGACATTGCATCACTTCTACTTGACACATATCAAGATCTTGCTTCTACATGTTACTAGAAACCTTGTCAAGATCTAACATAGGTTTGGAGGATCAAAGAAAATCCTAAGTCAAAATGCAGTAAATAGCACATCTACCCTGCAATCTTGAGGTTTAAAACTTGGTAAGCAACTGTCAAACTGAATATCTGGAAAGGAAAGGCCTATGGATTATTCTTCTAATAACCTCCAATATTCCAATAATTCTAAGGACTTAGGTTAAAACCCTTCAATTGGGTGATTAAGCTTAGATGTGATACCAATTACTCTAGTTGTGCAATAGTTTGATGGCCAGTTAATTGGTCAAAACACTTGATTGTGTGATTGGACTTACAATAGGTTACTGACTAAGCCATTCCATGAACACGTGATGAAGTGTTCAACTTGCTTCAACTACCCTATGTTAGATTTAGGTTCATAAGTAATGGATCCAGTAGTGGAAAGCTTTGATAGCTGATTACATGGTCGAACATTTTGATTGTATGTAATATCGCCATTTTTAGCAAAAGCGATTTGTGCACAATTAGCCTTGTTTCCAAGCTCTTTAGGAGGCTAATTGGTGTGCTTTGGGGAACTCCAAAGTTCTTGGAGTGTACAGGTTAGCATTGCAGGGTTTTTGTTTCTAGCAATGAGCTCAGTTGACAGTATAGAGCGTTATGATACTCTCAGAAGTGTTTTTTTGACGTTTGGGGTGTTCTCCAAACTTCTTGGAGAGAACGTCTATTTTTAGCGGATAGGCTTTTATTGTGGACTTGCCAGTCCACAAAATGCCAGCAAACTTGTCTCACTGTGAAACAGCTTAATTGTCGATGTAAATTATTTTCATATGCTGCTAAACCATTTTTCAATCATTTTTTTTTTGGTCACCCATTTTTTTGCATTTTCAGGAGTAATGAAAATGGTTGTTGCCAAAACACACTCCGTTTTTAATTAGTCACTAGTTTTTCACATTTTAGTTATTCTTGTACAACTTTCATTATACCCATAACGTTTAATAGTCTTGTTAGTCTACTTTATAATATTATTTGTGCATTAATTTTATTATTTTCACTAGGTGTGAGAACGGTGGAGACATGCAATAAAATAAAATTGGGGCTATGTAGGGTGCGGACTTAATTCTGCCTATTCATTTTTATTTAAAGTCCATATTCTTCTCGGACTCCCAGCTTGGATATACTTTTAGAAAACAAAAATTATGGATTCATTTATATTTATGCTTTCATGAGATATCCCTTGCTAAATCTGATTGAGTTTTTTTTAATTATATGCTCAAGGAATATTGTCAAACACTTGTCATGAAACCTCTAATTTGCTGTCATTTGTTTCAGACTGATTTTGCTTGCTTGAAATGGTTTCAAATGATGTTCAAATGCTTGTAAATTATCGCTACAATGTCTAAGCAAAGAACTAGATGCAAATGCAACTTCTTTTTGTCTTTTCAAATGCATATATAAGGAATTCTTCATGTAAATGTGTACCTACAGTCAACTGTCATTTTCACAAACACTTGGCATGCAAACTACTATCACCTTGAATATGGATATATTATCAAATAACTGGCCTGCAACTAATTCCTCCTTTATCATATGCAATCGCCAAATACAATAGAACATGTAGTTGCCAAGTCTATAGGTTTACATCCATGAATCAATTACAATGTTAGGTCTGATATTAAAAAGACATCTACAGCAGCAATTCCCTAATGAAGACATATGATCAATGCATTAAGGAATATGCATTAAAACCTGGTATGAAGTGCATATATGAATTGCAGATTAATGGCAGACCTGATCAGCACTGTCCAACAATTTTGAGATCCACTCAATGAAGAATCACACCTCCCATTGCAAATTCGCACCAGCCCTAAGTAGTACGGCTGGGCAAAGAAGATTGTACAGCAAAAATGCAGCTGCCAATGTCCACAATCTCGGGCGTCTTTATGCTATTATCTATTAAGAACCTTCCCCTCTTCTAATCCACTGAAAACTGATGAATTACTAGCATATTTGAAGCACAATTAGAGCTCCTATGTGAAGCCCTCCTGTAGACCAAATTCAGAAGATATTTCACTCCCTCAAATGGTCGCACACTGAAGATTATCCGTTCTCCAATGGCTGCTTGCACGCTGAAAACCCTGGCTTTCGCTTGCAGAGAGAAATTCATGAAGACAAAATACAATAATAATGCCTTACTTCAATTTCCTAAGCAATTTATATATTATCCATGAAGGGGGTCGAATTTCTCCTAAAAAGCACAATTTTAACTCATTAAACATCTTTAATGTTGGCTAAAACTTAATTTCACCCCCTTGGCGTAGGCATCTCACTTAAATAATAAATTGGCCCCTTTTTAATGATGCATTGACCCCTTCTTTATGAAATATTAATAACTTTATAATATAACATTAAATGCCTTATTATAATTAATTATTAATAAAATGTTCACTTTATTAATAATTAAATAATCATAACTCCCCAAATAATCATTATTTCTCAATTTTGTCTGCACCTGGGAGTTAACCATTTTATCCTTTGTACGTGCAACTGCCTTACTAAAAATAGAAAGGGTCCCCCTCTATGTAACTTTGACGTACTATATATAGTAAGTAATGCATACGTAGTCCTGGAGACCTCAAATGAAAGCCAAAACTGCTAATCACTGAACACTAGAGATGATACGAGCCTTAGAAGACCCTCTAACCATCCTCATTAGCCTACGAGGGTCAGAATAATAGGCAAATCATCTAAAATCCATGTCTGCTAAAATGGGGACATTATAGTTCACCCCTCTTGAAATTACTTGTCCCCAAGCAATCTCGTCTGCAAATAAACTCCTCCACTTGAAGTGAAGACCTGTGCAATGTCCTTGCTGTCACCAAACATCTCCCGTAACACTGGCACATCAAGCTGATCTTGCTGAATCAACTCATCCTCACCATCAGGTGTCACTGGAGTAAGAGTCTCGAGTGGAAGCAACTCATAATACTAATCTTGGTTGCTGCCAAACTTGGCACAAGATATGCCGTCATTCAAACTGCTCATCACACGTGTCACTAAACCACGCATCTGAAATAAATCATGTACATGAGGATCAAATGTGAAGCTGTATGCACTCCTCACCATGTACACTGTTGAAAACTCCTTTGCGAGTCCTGTCTGAAATCCCAATGCACTGCGAGGATCCCAAACGCTACAATCATTGCTCATCTCAGGACTAGGATTGTGAGAGTGATCAACATCTATCTCGAAGAGTGGATTATCACATGACCAAGTAGCGTCTATGTCAAACAAGGGATTGTTCACAAATTGAACAACACCTCCATGTTGATCCAAATCATACCATTCTGAATCCCTAGAGTCATGAGCAAACGAGAACCCCTCCTGAATGATCTCATGCTTTGTCTTCTTGCTCTCCTCTCTACAAAGAGAGATAGAATGCAAGCTCCCATCTGCAATTCCCCTCAACACATAAGTCCTGTTATTCATTTCAAATTTCATTTCCAATTTAGGTACGTTGAGGGTAAATATTCCAATGCCTTGGAACCATTTCATGCCCAAGACTACATCCACTGCATCCATATTGACCACATAAAAATCAGCTTGTAGCTCATAATCATTCAGCTGTAAGGTGAGATTACCTATCCGTTTGGTGCACATGAGGGTATATCCATCTGCAACTCTAACTCAAAATCCATTGAAATCCTCTCTCTACAATCTGCATCTGGCCACAAAACTATGTGTTGCTCTAGTGTTAAGCAAAGCAATGCAATGCTGCCCACTAACTGATCCTTTGAATCGGAAAGTAACCTCATCCTACTCGTATGCGAATAATGCCATAGGAGATAAATTCCCATCAGGGTCTAACTCCGTCGAAGCTTTTCCACCCCGATCATCCCCTGAATCAGCTTGCTGATCTGAGATTTCAGCATTTGATTCCTCATAATAAACCCACATTACGCGATTTGCCTTGCCCTTAGGCCTCAAAGGGCAGTCAAGCTCTCTGCTGTAAGGTTCCTTGCACCAAAAGCATAGTTTCTTCTTTCTTAACTCCTCTCGTGTCTCCTCATCCACCATGGTCGCTGATTTCTTTTTCTTATCGGCAAATTGTTGAGGATTCTCATTGTTGGTGGAAGGAACATCTTTATGTAAGCTCTTGCTTTTTGGGGTTGCAAGTTCCATGCTCCTAGCTTTCCTCATGGCCTCCTGCAGTGATGGTGGGTCAAAAGCTTCAACCCAACCTCTCAAAGGTTCTAGAAGACCCTTAGTGAACAACACGATCAATCTCTGCTCAGAGATATTAGTGACCATGACAAATAATCCCTGAAAATATCCAATGTAGCTCTCTAAGCTCCCAACTTGCTTAAGCTGAGCAAGCTCTCTGAAATGTGATTCTGGATCCTTTTTATCAAAACGTTCAACCAACCGGTCAACAAACTCCTGATATGAAGTGATGAGGTTATGCTGCAAGGTGATCATTCCATTATGCCACCTGTTGTTCTCAAATTTTGATTTCCCTTCTATCCTTCTGGTAAAAATCAAGTAACTCTATTTGCATATGAAGAGATCAGAGAAATAGAACTCAAAAATAACATATAACAAGGTTTTGGAACCTTCTACACTTTGAACTTATCCAAAGTTCAGGTGGGTACACCTTCTTTGAATATTTTCACACTTTAAAATTGAGATCCATAGTAAACCAGTGTCAAAAAACCCATGGATTTCATCACCTCAATGAAACTGAAACATTAAAAGAAAACTTGTGTCCATTTTCAGTATTGATCTTCAAGAAAGGTAAAAAGAATCCCACAACTGAATACTAGTGCCTTATTTCGAGCTACAGAGTCACCCAAATCAAGTTAGAATTCCAAAACTGAATAATCCCATACATTTCACCACCTCGGCCTTAGCTAACCCCACACATGCCTGACATATATATGAGTTTTATCCTCTAAAAACTAAAACCGTTCATCAAATTCAAAGTAAGCAAACGATTGATTTACTGATAGAGATATTTCAAGCATATTTAATTCCTCTCCCTTGAAAAGAAAAGCTAGAAACATATCCATATGACCGCCTTACAATCCATGCACAATCAAATAACCCTAGATTATTCAAATGAAACTAGTAAATTAACGAGTGCACACCAGAAGACAATACAGATTTAAGCCTGAAAAGTGTTGATCTGCATCTTTATATTCATTTTGAAAATTTAATCTTACATGATTTAGAGTATTCTCTGATAACTAGAAAAACCCCGATATATTTCTGCAGAGTTTCTTTACAAAATTTCTTGTGTTCTCCTTTTCATTAGTCCTGGTATCCATTTATAACATTATGGATGCATACAAGCTTCGGACATTTCTAAGAAAAATTTGTTACAAACTGCAATTTCCTCCAAGAAATAGTTACAAGTCCTTTTCAATATCAACGACCTCTTCAACTTGCTGTCCCGCTGCAACATCTTCTAACTGTTCTGGAAGTTCTTTTTGTCCGGCATATTTGTCCTTCCATTCCTGGAACACGTCATCATTCGGCCAAGAAAAGCTAACAATCTTCTTCTTCATCCCTTCTAGCCTTTTCCAAGTGACCCTTAACTGCCCAATCTCTATTTCTATGAAACCATAATGTGACTTTACCTTTTCAATCTCCTCAATTGTCTTGACAAATAAGGACGTGTCATCAGTGTTGATGATTTCATTGACTCTTTGGGACAAGTTGTGGTCCAACTCTTCCAGCCATGTCTTCTCCTCTTTTAACTGATTCAGACCAACAAAACCCCCGGGAAACAACTCATACTTGTGATTAGAATATTCTTTCCTGTATAATTGGGCTTTTCTCTTCACACCTGCCCTTTCTTCTGAGAGTATATTCATTTCTTTTATGAATTCACAAGTGGATCTGAGACTGTCATTTGCCTCTGCATCTGCATGAGATGAACACATAAGCTCTAACTCCTTTCCCCTAGGCATCCACTTATTCAGAATCGGTTCCAAAATGGTCTCATCTTCTCTTAATTCAGTCAAAATATTCAGAATCCTCTTCATAGAAATATGTACGACAGAGGCCCTAACTGAATCAACAAATTTCAAAATTGTAGCCTTTTACCTTTTCCTCATATTTACTTGCAAACAGGGCTTGAGCCTGTTTCAACTTTTCCAACTCATGTTGAATAGTTTCAGCTGGTTGGAAACCAGAAGGTCTAGGAGAAGGGGGATATTCTATGATAGGACTTGTAGGTGGAGGTCTTGCTGGAGAAGAAGCTATCATTAGAGTAGAGGACTCACCTTGATGGTGCTATCCTGCCATCTGACTCTGAAGTCTAGCAATGATGCTATCTCGATTAGCTATTCCTTCTTTGGCCTCATTATAAGCCTTTAAGATTGTTTCCAATTTCAGTTGGAGATCAGCTTTTTCCTTTGCCTCCTTTTTTGCCACTGCTACACTGAATTTTGCAATTTCTAAAACTATGCTAGCAGCTTCTACCACCCCTGTATCTTGGACTCTTTTCACAATCATACCTCCTAGGAAACTAGAATTTGAGGCATCTTTCCTTCTTCTATTTTCATCCTTTTTCAATGACCACATGACTAAAGTAGCATTACCTTTGCTAAATGTCACTCCTTCCATAGGCTTGGTTTCTTTCCTAACCGCTTCAAGTACCAAAGCATCAGCTATATCCCACTCAGGGAGGATTAAAACACCAGCCTTTGATACCATCTCTCTTCCCTTTTCAGGAGTAATGGCCTTGAATTCTTCAATCATTTCTTGTTTTACCTCTTCCTCCACCAGAGTTACATCTTTGTGAGGCTGCTCATTCTTTCTTTTTTCACATCTTGCTTTAAACTGTTCAATGTTTTGTTTCCATACAAATTGCATGAAGGCCCCTGTTGTAACAAAGTTACTATCAGCCAAGAACTCCTCACTGGCTTGCTTGACAGTTGGGTCTAGCCCTTTACCTTTGAACTCACCTTCAGTCAAGTTCATCTCAGCGCTAGGTGGCTCTTCTAGCATCCCCTCTTGTGTTTCCTCATATGTGTAGGCAATCTCCCCGAGACTCCCTAACTGTAACAACTGTTCGGCCACCGCCTGCTCATCTCCTATGTGGATAGGGGATTGAGATGGACTATACAGAGGCTCATTGGTTTGCACTTCCTTCCCCATTCTTTGCCTTTTAGGGGAGTCTTGGATGTCAATGACATCTTCAATTGCTCTTTTCCCCTTTGAAGTAGAAGGCTCACCAGTCATTGGTATCTTCACACTGTATTTTGATTTCTTGTGCATTACATAATCACCCGGTGGGATGGCCTTAGCAAAGGCAGGCTTAGCCAGAACCAGTCTAACCCTGTCAGGATCATCTCCCATTATAACTTGTCTCTTTTCCTTCAAAGTTTGCATGAGGTCTTCAAAATAAAGAATTAAAAATTTGATTTTTTCTTCAAAGGGATTAAAACTAGAAAGAGGGTCATAACTACTATCAAATTGATGAATGAAATCAAGAGCCCTTTTGTATGCCACCCACTTCTCTTTCCTCAATTTTTGTTCATCCAAATTGAATTCATTCCTAATCAGATCTTTAGGGAAATGAAATTGGTGCGGCCTACCTTTACATACTGCTCTCTTTTTAAACATGCCATTGAAAAAATCTTCAGGGTCTGCAAATCTTGAAACTGTAGTAGACAACCTATATGGTTTAAAAAATTCTTCAAAACACTTCCAGCCACCTTTGGTGATCACAAAATGATGAGCCATGGTAACAGTTGGGAAAATAGTCCCATTACCCCTATTTGTCAGCTCTGCCTCTTGCACACTTCCAATTTGCCTTAAGACTTCTGCAATCCCTATCTTCAATGGGACTTGATAAGGCAAAAAATATGGAGTACCTCTGAAACCATAAACTCTGAAAACTATAGAAACAGGGTACAAATACATATCACCCCAATTATGAACAATTTTAATACCTTCAGCAAACTCTTTAGGCTTGAGGAACTCCAAAAGAGCCTTTGGGATCCTAGGGTTTTCTGCGCACAAGAGAAACCTGATTTTAGATGCAAAGCATCTATCAAACTTTAGGTAACTGGCGTCTTCTCTATCCCAGGACAAAATGGTGCTCCATAATTGCACTGGCATCTCTTCACCATCTTTTTTCTTTATCAGTTCCATTTCACTAGCAAAATAATTAGCACCTTTAAATAAAAACATATGCATGAGAAGGGAGTACCATCCAAAAGGCTTATCCACCTTACCATTTTTTATGCCTACTAGCCCTTCATGAATTGCATCAGTGAGGTAAGGCGCATAGTCAAATGTTACTACCAGAGAGGGGTTCAAAATCTGTGCTATCATCAGCATATAATGAGTTGGCATGTTTTTCTAAGCATTTTCTCCAAAAATCTGACAAAGTGACCAATACATGCCCTTAGCCCTTAGAGTAAACAAATTCAGGGAGAAAGGTTCCATGGTACTGGGGCCTACAATAGTTAACCCTCCTATCTTGACAAAAAACTCTTTCAGTGGGCCACTCCTAAGGTGATCCCTTTGCATATTGTAGACTTGTGCAAGTGTCTCAAAGTTGATAGGCTCTAGATAATTAGACACTTCACTGAGCTTGAAAACCTTGCTGAACTCATCATCATTGATCTCAATTAAGGCTGCTCCTTTTATATTTCTGATACATTTGGCTATAGGGTCATAATTTTGTGCAATCAGGGTCAACAAATCTACATCCATGAAGACGCCGGGGACTACGAGCTTTCCCACATCCAATTCCCATATACTATTTAATGGGGCAAGGGAATGTCTCTGACCAAAACCTACCTTGAAAAGTCCTAGACCTGACATCCTTATCTGTGGATCCCTTAACCAATTGCCTTTATCATATAGACCGTCTCCAATTCTTAAACGAGGGTTTTTTGGTACCAATTCTTTAGCTTTGGCCGCGACATTGATAGACATAGTTAGTTGTTCCAGGAAGTCATCACATATGTTCCTATCTTGGTAATTTACCTTCCTTGTGAAATCCCTTCTTGGCGCCATCTCGTTAATACAATTATACCAATTGAGAGTTAAACAAAACTCTAACGAAGCAATTCACACAGTAACACCGATTTTCAGACTGCAATTAGCAAGAAAAAACACAAAAACCTGTTACTCGCCTGAAGAAAATCGCTCTGCATCAGCTCCTCTAAAAATTTTGTTCATCAAAACTGATTAACCCAAGTACACCTGCAATTGATCTATGAAGTAGCCAATTCAATCTATGAAGAACCTCAGGGCTTGGACAACATGACAAGGATATGAATCCTTCTACTCTTCAGGCTCTGCAAAACCTAGGCGGGTATACCTTTGATGCTTAAAATTAAACCTATTACACACCTATGACAGCATCAACAAAGCAGATAGATCTCACAAGGCTTAACAACTAGGAGGTTACTGTAGATGGGCTAGATCCACATTGACATCTCAACTAAGTTGAAGCATGAGATGGATGAAACATTCCCACAGAACATAAAATAAAGGTAGATATTCTGATTTTCGATTTTAAATCTCCGAAGAAACCCCAAAATCTGCAAGATCAGTGCCTTATCCAAAAGGGCAATAGAGTCATACATCAAACTGAAAATGAAAACCTTTATTGCAAATCCAATTTATTAAGAAAGATATCCCTGTATTAATGCCTGACATTAATACATTCTAAACTCAGACAGAGGATTATACATATCCAGACATTATCCTGAATCCAAAATGATTGCTCATAGAATTTAAACTCTTCCTTGAAGAGTACCTGAAAACAACCCTTACACTCCCACTTTGAGAGGACAAACCCAAACTCCCTTGAAGACTGGATTTATTGAAAACAGAGAATGCTTAGAGACAATCCAATAAACTGTATATATGCCTTACATATACATGACCTGCAACAAAAACATTTACAGCAAGAAGATACTTTATTACTAAAAGAAAAGCACTGCCCTGTACAATCTTAAAGAGAACTCAGAATTGGAAGCCATGAAATCTGGAGCACTTCCTCCAAAATTCTGGAATCCTTACAATTGAGAAGAAATGAGAATAAGGAGAGGGAAAAAGATCAGATTTGCATAACACACTGCCAAGTGTCCCTTTTTCATAACTGCAAGAATATCTCCTCTTCTTCCCATGGAAACTACTCTCGAAATATCCCATATTTGTTAAAACAAACTTCGTAATTGCATTCCTCATCTCGAGAGCTTTCCGACGACATATAATACTTGATATTTCAGGCAACAACGAGCCTCTGGGCAAATTAATTCTCAATATGTGCACATCATTTAAATTTTTGAATTTTTTAATATAGTTTGCACTATATCATTTAATTTTGATTTTTCTCTCATTTTTGGCCTGATGCCCTGCCACGTGGCAGCCTCCGATTGGCTGATGGGGTCCACTGGGCGCCACCTCGGATGACACCTCATCAATCCGCCACGTGTCCGCCTCGTCATTGCCATTGGGCTACTTGCTTGTTGCCACCTCATCACCTCCTGTTTGCCACATCACCGGGACCCGCGAGCTGGACCTCCACCTGGACCTGCCACCTGTGCGCCATGTCATCTTTCGCTGTTTCGTAGGGTTTAATCGGCGTGCATCTTCGGGCTCTGAAATCACGCGTGCCGTCGGATCATCTTGAATCTGCAGGGTCTTTAACACTGTTTTTTTTGCCTGAGCGCGAAGGGTATTCTTCAAGCATCTTCCCTTCGCGAATCAACGCGCACCGTAGATCTCTGGCAACTTGCTCAATCTTTAACTCGCCTCTTCTCTGCAAAACTCGCCTGCCTCGGGATCCGTGCCTGCGTGGGGTCCACTTGGTCGCCACTTGTCAGCCTCCTTAGTCGCCTCAGGAAGCGCGCCCGCGCGCATGGTTTCCACTTGGGCGCTCAACCAGCACCATTCGTCAAAAGCCTTTGAGGCTTTCACACTATACTTTAGTGTAGCTTTACTTTTAAATGTCAAATATTCCCATTCCCCAGTGAATGTGGGATAATGTCATTTTGCCTGGCAATGTATTTTCTTAAGGTTTTGAGACCTGCTTGTAAGTTTCAATGGCGCCTTTGCTACATTTTCATTTGATTGAAAGTTATTTTAATGCCCTTGTCCATTCCATCCACGCAGGGAGGATCTGGGCTCTAATCCACTTGGAGTTTTAATGGCCACACCATTCTACAGGGAGGACATTGGTAGATGGCATGGAGTTTGGCACACACCTGCCAAATTTATTTGTATTAGAAAATTTCTTTGCTCTTCTCAATCACCTCCAGCATGCCATACAAGGGGATTGCTGCTAGTTGCAATTTGTTTGAATTTTAACACCTTGCTTCATGCCCTCCTCACTCTCCACGCAGGGGCTGCCAAATAGCTACACCTGCAACTTGCATTTGCATAAGAGTTTCTGAATGGCCCTTCAACTCAATTCCATGTTCTACGTAGGGAGGAGGATGCTGGAGATCATGGAATTTGGTTACACACCTGCCAAAGAGTTTGCTTGAAGTTTCTGCTGCTGCTGTAAAACCACGCACACAACAATATTTGGCATTATGGCTGCCAATTACATTTGCAGAAAGTTTAAATGGTGGCCCATGCCATACATGGGAGGAGGTTTGCTGATAGAAACACAATGGGGAGGAGGAAATGCATATGCCAATATGTATTTGCTTGAAACAGTTTCTAAATGTCTGCTTAAATACCACGTCTGCAGCCACACCACACTCAACAACATCCACAGCAGAAAGAGGGGGAAAATTTTAAGACATGCTAATGGCATTTGCTTAAAAGATTTAAAGGGCTGCAATTGCTAAAAATTTCAAATAAAAACTTCAACGCCTCTTTTCAACCTCCAATCTGGCGTTTCACCAGCCAATTGAATTTGTTGTTTAAAAAATTAAAATGCATTTTCATTGTTGACTCCCACAACAGAGGGGACATTGGCAAAGTTACATGGACTTGGGTCTGCACATACCAATCTGCAATTCATTGAAGTTCTAATGCCTTTTCTAAAACCATTTCACTCCACGCAGGGAGGATTCAACATGCACCAATTGCATATGCTTGAAATTTTAATGGCCTCCTCTGTCTGCAGCCACATCTTCCTGCCAATTGAGTTACCTGAAGGATTCTTTTTATTTGAAACCTCAATATTAGGACACTGGACCTCAATGTCAAAGCTTATTTCCCTCTTGGTTTTGGAAGATGCATGCTTTTCTTTTTTACCATTTCGCCATTAAAATTAATGCACGGGCATGAGCCAGGTCGGGCCCCAAAGTGGGTCCGACTAAATTTTTTTTCGTTTTCATGCAACTGACCTCTAAAATACCTCACGAACCTTAAACATACCTCTGGAAACGATTGGCACCATTTTCGGATCATCATACTGAGTTTTGCAACTTTCAGGCGCTTACGCCACATTTTCGCATTTAATCGCGAAGACCTAATTTTCAAACAAGTCAAAACACCTTTTGGGACTTTGCCATCTGATAGGTGTGTACTCTGATATACAAGCATGAACTCTACCAAGCGGTTTTTCAAAACGAATCCCGAGCGAAGAGATATTAATGGTAAAAAATGACCAATTGGCTTTGTCGGCATTGCGGACCTGATGAAGTCAATGCACAGGCAACTCATGAGGCCTTTCTTAAAAATATCAAACGATCTCCGCAGACCCTCAAATTTGAGGCATAGGTACCTTGAAGTACATATCAAATCTTTGAATAATCATTTCGACCAAAAGTCTGACTAAGTGCAAATGGTGCGCTCATGAAAATGGCTACTTTAACTGATACGGCAATGAAAGTACGAAACACTGAAACAGATGGCTTAAGAAACCCTTTTGAAAACTGATCAAACGGATTGGCAGGAGCTTGAAATTTGAAACATAGCTTGCCATTTATACCAACAATAGCCCGAAACAAACATTCTGACATAACACCCACCGAGGCAACTTTTACACTTATGCAAAAACAGGGCTCCGACTAGCTGTTGAAACAGGAACTTGTCAAACAACACAAACTGCAAACGGATTGAACTTGTAAACTGAGCAAATGGATTCACAAAGACTTGAAATTTTGCACGGAGGCTCACATTTATGCATAGAATTCAATCCATTTTGAATTTCAATATGACGATCAACAGGGCAAAATATATAAGCACTCAAAGTAGGCTACTCAATAAAATCTGCATTTGCACCTAAAATGCACTTTCAGCTCACCCCTTGAAATGGGTACCTGACAAACCGATCCAAATTGAAATCTGAAAGATGCAACACACTGCATAGGCCAAATGAAAGGCGTAGGACACATTTCCAAAGCCTTACCCCTTGATGATTAACTGGCTTCATTTTACCCTCTCTCTAACTAGGCCATTCAAACTGACTCCTTTTATGATTATTTGGAAATGCAAAGCAAAATTTTGAAAAGGGCCTCTCAAATTCACTCAAATTTAATGAGTCCCAACACCATCAATCATTTGCCACTCCATCAAGATGCAATGTAGCAAATTTGATTGCATCTCCCTCTGTCATAGGCTGCAAATGGAAATATGTGTCCAATTTATGTATCCAAGACTGAGCTGTGACCTCTCCACTTCCATCGAACAATGGTAGGGTCAACTTGCTAGTGGCATATTCCAGATCCCTATTATGATTTCACGGCTTCCTGTCTTGCCTAGCTCTAGCATGTTCCCTTTTCTGAGTGAAGAACCTATCAAAGTTCAAATGTTCCCTTACATTAGGAGGTAATAAGCTCCATTCGTCATGCATTGTCATGACGTTGTCCACAAATAAGGCATCATCATCCTCCCCTACACCTCCCTCTTTTGGCTCATCTCTCAAGAAAGTTGGCCTAGTAGGCCACTCAACTGTATGTGTAGGAGTTCTACGAGCCCTGGGAGTACCAACTACACTCCTGTTATCTCCCTGTTCTTGGTTCTGCCTTGTAGGATTAGCCAACTGTTGTATGGCTGCGGTAAGCTACTGCAATGTATCTGCTATACACTGTTGCCCATCTTGTAATCCTCTCATGGTTGCCCTCACTTCTGCAACCTCATCACGTGGTGGACTATTGTCTCTTCTGTCACCCATTCCGCCAACCTGTTCTGGAGGTCTTGAGGATGACCCCTGATGAACACCAATCAAACCAAAAGTTGTTTCCCCTTCAGGTATCTGTGGTGGATGCCAATTTTTCCTGTATTCCCTTTGATAGTACCTTCTTTCTCTGTCACTCGGTTGCATTAACAATTTGATTCAGCCCCACAGGATGGCAGGAAACCACACTGATACCTTTGAGATATCCCTTGCTAAACCTGATTGAAATTTTCTGAATTATATGCTCAAGGAATATCGTCAAACACTTGTCATGAAACTAATTACTAGCTTTGGAGGAATGGTGGAGCAACAAGGGGAGCAGCGAGCGGGAAATTCAAAATTCAAACTTGGGAATGGCGGATTTCCTGGGGATGGCAGTCTCTCTGCGGTTGGAGCTAGCAATCAGACTGGGTTCCAGGCATCACAGGGCACTGAAGGGGACAAGGAGACAGACAAATCGGTGCAAGAAAAAGATTCCAAAAACGGGGGACCCACATAATAGAGGTAAGGAAAAAAAATGGTCATCGCTTTTTGGAGTTAGGCCGCTGGTGAAATTTGGGCTCCCAGAAGTTAAAAATATTTCTGATCCCGTGACTGGGGTTGTTGCTATCTCTGTTCCGGATAAGCTGGTGATATCATTGTGGCTTGATTAACTATGACCTTAGTTGGAAGGTTTGCTGGTTTAAGGCCTAACATAGATGTTGTTAGGAGTTTTATAAGGAGGAAATTGGTTCTTAAAGGGCAAGTGGAAGTGGCGGCTTTGCCTAGGGGTTTCTTTTCCTTTGCCTTTAATTCCGAAGAAGACATGAATAAAGCTCTATGTGAAGGGCCATGGATGTTCGACAAGTCATCCTTGGCTTTACAGAAATGGGCGCCAAACCTTTCTCTTGACGAGTCTTTTTTTGTGTCGGCGCCTGTGTGGACGCGTCTCCCTGGCCTCCCGTTGGAGTTCTGGAATGAGGAAGTCTTTAAAGGGATAGCGAGTTCATTTGGAGAACTCCTCTCAATTGACCCGACGACTGCTGCAAAATCAAGGTTGGTTTTTGCCCGTTTCTATGTCAATGTTAATCAAATGATGGATATGCCTCAATCTATTGAGATTATATCTAAATTGGGGAAATGGACCCAAGTGATTGAATATGAATCTCTTCCGTTTGCTTGCTTTCATTGTAAAAAGTCGGGTCATTGGGCGAAATCTTGCCCGCTTAAGAAGAGTAAGAGTGGTAAGAGTGATAGCAGTTCGAAGCAGAAATGGCAAACGAAGGGGAAGATAGAAGATCCTAATGCAGAGTGTGTTCCTGAAAAGGAAGTGATTGAGTTGGAAAATGAGGAAAATAAGGATAAGAATAGTAATAATGAACAATCTGTTTGTGTCTGTTCTAACAATCAAACATAAAGCATCAAAGAGGTAGAGCAAAGGATAGATGTAAGTGCTCAAAAATCTGAATCAGAGAACCAGTAGGAAGGGTCCAATCTTCAGGAAAGAGTTGATAAGAATTCCAATGATGATGCTTCTGCCTCATCCAATACTAAAGAAAATGGGGGAGACTTCAATGAAGCTCAGGACTATAACATTTCGGACTTTGAGCCTTTTTTGCTGTTGACCAATGGAAGCTCTCAGCCGATCCAATGCAATTCTCCACCTAATAGTTTGGAGACGGTGGTTTTGGAGGGAAATCTTAGGATTCTCAATTTTAAAGAACGTAAACCGAATATTGGTGGACCCAATGGAGGTATTTCAACTAGAAGCAAGAATAAGAAAGTGGCAGATGTTGGAAGTCACAGCAAAAAGCAGGGGAGACCCTCTCTTAAAAATCAAAGGGAACAGGAAAGTTGGAAGAATCGTGCTGATGGAACACAGAGCTCCATTGAGTCAGCCCTATCCCCGGTTAAAGTATGAAGATAATTTCATGGAATATAAGAGGGCTGAATGCCCCACATAAGCAGGATGTGTTACGAAACATGATAAGAGATCATAAACCGGATGTTGTCCTTGTTCAGGAAACTAAGATGAGTAAGGATAAGGTGGAAAGGATTAGAATATTAAAAAATAATGGAGTTATTGGAACAAGTTCGGAGGGTGCTTCTGGAGGAACAACGATTTTTTGGAACCAAAATACTATTATAGGGAAGGAAGTCATTGGAAATGTTAATAGGACCTCAGTTCTACTTGAGCTAATTAAGGATAACTTTGCCTGGGTTATCACTAATGTCTACGCGCCTAATTCTAAAGCTGGAAGATCTAAATATTGGAGGAGCCTTGCTGAAGAAAGACTAAATTTTGCTGATAAAAGTTGGATAATAATGGGTGACTTCAATACACCTCTTAAAGAGGATGAAAAGATGGGAGGCCTTCCTTTGCAGCTAGAGGGAAGACAAGATCTTATGGATTTTATTAATGATCAAGTGCTTATGGATGTGGATCTCCAAGGGATTAATTATACTTGGACCAATCGCAGAACTGGGTCAGATCTTATTCAAGTAAGGTTGGATAGAGCCATTATTTCTCCTGATTGGATTTCTAAGTATAGTTGCTCTTTAGCGTCAATTATTAAGATTGGTTCTGATCATTACCCTATTTCTTTTACTGCTAATTCTTTGTTTGCTAAGAGAAACTTCCCTTTTAGATTTGAGAAAGCATGGTTATCCTTCCCGTCTTTGGAAATTTGTGTGGCTGAGTGGTGGAATTCTGTGGTGGAGGGAACGACTTTATTCAGAGTAGCTAAAAAACTTAATTAAGGCCAAAATCAAAATCTGGAACAAAGAGATATTTGGTGACATCTTCAAGAGCAAAGCTCAAATTAAGACTGAAATTAAGGAAGTTCAAGATAAAATTCAAGAGGAAGGGCTTTCAGAGGACTTGAGATATGTTGAAAATGGGTTGTTGTCTAAATATCACACAATTATCTCTAATGAAGAGACTTTTTGGAGACAAAGATCAAGAGCCTTGTATTTGAAGGAAGGTGATTAAAACACCCGGTTCTTTCACTTGACAACTCTAAAGCATAGGGCGGTTAACAGGATTTCCAGGTTATCTAGTATTAGGGGGATTTTGTCGGATGAAAATGATATAAGAGAGGAAGCTCTGGATTTTTTCAGCAATCTTTTGGGAGGGGTGGATGATGTGGATTACACAAATCAAGACCTTCTTGTGCAGGCTATCCCTCCCATTTTAAATGAGGAAGACAACAAAAATCTCTCTAGGATTCCTTCTAATCAGGAAATAAAAAATGCGGTGTTTTCTTTTCAAGGAGATAAATCTCCTAGGCCGGATGGTTTTCCAATGTTCTTTTTCCAAATCTTCTGGCATATAGTGGAAAATGATATTTGTAATGGAGTTAAAGAGTTCTTTGGTTCCAGGAGGCTGTTAAAAGAATTGAATGCGACCTTTATTGTTCTTATTCTGAAGGTTTTTGGAGCTGATTCTCTTAATATTTTTAGACCTATTAGTCTTTGTAATTCTGTTTACAAAATTATGTCTAAGGTTCTTACTTCTAGAATGTTGAAGATTCTTCCCAGGATTATTTCACCTCAACAAAATGGTTTTGTCCCAGGTAGACAGATTTTGGATTCTATTATTTCTGTTCATGAAAATATTCACTCTTTGATGGCTGCTAAAAAACAGGGTTTTTTTCTTAAACTGGATATGTCTAAGGCCTATGATAGAGTGAATTGGCAATTCCTTTTCAAAATTATGAAAGCTTTTGGGTTTGGGGAAAAAGTGATTCAGCTATGTTCTCAATTGACGGAAACTTCATTCTCTGCTGTTATTGTTAATGGATCCCCTTCCAGTTTCTTCAAAAGCTCTAGAGGTCTAAGACAGGGGATCCCATCTCCCCTATCTTGTTTACTATTTTAGCTGAAAGTTTGGGTAGATATATTATCAAAAATGTGGAAGATGGAAAACTCAAAGGTCTGAAACCTTCATCTTTCAACTTAACCTGTTCTCATGAACAGTTTGTTGATGATTCAATTACAATGGGGGAAGCTACTATTAGGGAAGCAAGAAATATGAAGAATGTTATGGATACATATGAATCTGCTTCCGGTCAAAAAATTAATTGGGATAAGAGCTCTTTGTTCTTCATTAATACTCCTGTTGAAAGACAAATAAGGATTGAGAGAATCCTTGGATGTAAAATTGCTAAGTTTCCTTCAACCTACTTGGGGCTCCCTCTCTGTATTAAGCCTTCAGAGAATTTCTGGATGAAGCTGGTTGACAGATTCAACTCTAAATTGGCTGGCTGGAAAGGAGCTATCCTTAGTCAAGCGGGCAAGGTAATGCTGCTTAAAGCTACTCTTCAAAATTTGCCTATTTATGCCCTTAGTCTGTTTAAAATCCCTAGAAAGTTTGCGGAGGCAATTGAGAGATTTCAAATTTTTTTTCTTTGGTCGGGAGTGGAAGATAAAAATAGAATTCCCCTTATTGCTTGGAACAAAATTTGTACTCCTAAGGCTTCTGGGGGTTTGGGTTTAAGGAATATTATGTCCATGAATAATGCCTTGTTAGCTAAACAAATCTGGAGAATGAAAGGGGAGGAAAGAGAATGGAATTTAATTTGGAAAAAGAAATATCTTTATATGCAACCTTTAGAGGAAGAATTTATGGATAATTCTTTTTTGGTTGAAGGCTCTGCAATCTGGAATGCAGTTCAAACGGCTAAAAGTTGGGCTACTGTTGGAAGAAGGTGGAAGTTGGGGAATGGAGGAATTATCAGATTCTGGGAAGATAGTTGGCTCTTGGACAAACTTCTGGAGGATATTCCTATCCTTAAGGAATGGAAAGAGTGGTTCAAAAACAGGTATGGTGGTTCTGTTAAAGATTATTGGAGAAATGGAAAGTGGATTGAGTTCAGCCAGCAATGTCCAAGATTAAAGTTTCTTGAGATTCTGCTAAGATTAAAGTTTCTTGAGATTCTGCTATCTTCTAAAATTTTTAGGGACAATGTGGAGGATAGTTTGATTTGGAGGGAGACTTCGGATGGAAATTACTCTGTGTCTTCGGCGGTGGCTATCCACAACAAAGTGTTGGAAGAAACTCCTATGTGGGCTAAAGTGTGGATAAAAAAATTAATGCCTAAAGTTAATATCTTCTTTTGGATTTTTATCCAAAACAAGGTGTTGACTCTTGATAACCTCCAAAAGCGTGGATTTGTTTTTCCTAATAGGTGTTCTCTTTGTTGCAGGGAAGAGGAGTCTGCTTGTCACATCCTCTACTAGTGCACTTTCAGCTAGGAAATTTGGAAAATTATTTTTTGTAGGTGGAAGCTGAGTTGGGTTTTCCCAAACTCTCTGGGGGAGCTATGGCAACAATGGTACTATCCTAATTCCAATTCTAAGAATGTTGAGCTATGGAAACTAACTCTCCCAAATGTCATATGGAATATCTGGAAGGAGCGCAATAATAGGATTTTTAGGGATAAAAATGCTATCCCTGAGGTTGTGGTGGATAAAATCTATAGAGGAATATTTGAATGTTTAAATGGAACTGATCATGGATTAGCTACTAAAGAGGATTTTAATGAAAGGTGGAACCTCTCTAATATCAAATCTTGCAAGGATAAGGGAAGGGAAGGTCTTGTATGGTGCTTTCCGTCTCAGGGATGGATTAAGGCAAACTTTGATGGGGCGTCTAAGGGGAATCCGGGTAAAGCTGGTTATGGGGGCATTGTCAGGAATTTTGCTGGTAGTTGCCTGGTGGCAGTTGCTGGGCCTCTGGGTAATCAAACAAGTCATTATGTTGAAGCTTCTGCAGCTTTAAATACTTTGATTATTGCTAAAAATCTGAATCATGATAACTTATGGCTGGAGGGAGACTCTCTAAATATTATCAAGTGCTTGAAGGGAGAAATTGAGCCATCTTGGTCTATTGAAAATATAATTTTTAAAGCTAAAGAAATTATAGCTAGTTTTAAAAGTATTATAATTACACATGCCTTTAGAGAAAAAAATTTGGTTGCGGATGGTTTGGCAAACCTAGGTGTTATTTCCAAGAATCAAAGTATTTGGCACGGGGAAGATAATATTAATTTTGATATTAAAAATCTTCTAAGAAAGGACAGATTCATGGGAAAAGATGAATCAGACAATCAATCATGCTAGTTGCAATGAGTAATCTTTACATTTATGGAAAGGTAATGATGACCTGGCGGAATGGCAGAATCTTAATCAAAGATATTAATTTTCCGCACACTTTGCGGGTTAACATTTTCAAAATTTCGAGAGGCGAGTGGAAGGAAGCTCCGAATTTGCAAAAGAACAGAGTTGATATTGCGAATTTGAAAATGGGAGGGGATCTAAGGAGAGAAGAACCAGATAACATATCCAGATGGAAGGAAATGCCAAAGGTTTGGACTAAGCTGGAAAAAGGGTTTATGACGAATTTTATGGAGAAGCTGGTTGATTATAACAAAGGCAAGGTTAATCTTGCAGTCACCAAAATCACTGAAAACTGGAGCAA
The DNA here is from genome assembly GCF_030272615.1 of Cryptomeria japonica. Classification (NCBI taxonomy): domain Eukaryota; kingdom Viridiplantae; phylum Streptophyta; class Pinopsida; order Cupressales; family Cupressaceae; genus Cryptomeria; species Cryptomeria japonica. The sequence goes on along the minus strand of NC_081410.1, from coordinate 371,468,238 downwards.
TGGTTCTTTCAAAATTCATGGGGTGAGGTTCAAGTTGGATGCGGACCTCATAGTGACAGTAACTGGTATGCCCCACTCAGGTCTTAATTTTTTTAGAGATTTGAAAGTTTCTAATAACGCGGTAAATATTTTTCTGTGTAAGGAAAAGGAAAGGGCAAAAATTGGTAAAGCTACGGGAGGGTATTATGATGCGTCCAACATAAAGAAAATTTGGGGCTGTGTGTTGAATGCTATCATGGAATACATTACTGTGGAGGGCCGGTTTACCAGGGTCCACACATACCATTTTGTGTTGTTAAATCATTTCAGGCACGAGAAAAGGATTTCCTTGCCCTACTACCTCTTCAGGTCGCTGTCGAGATCTCTTAATAAGCACAGTAAGAACCCTTCGACTCCGGTGCTTCATTGTGGCCTCATTTTGCTCATTTATGAGCATTGCAAAATTCTTGCTATCCAGGAAAATAAAAGGTTGTCCGCGTCTCCGGGAAAGGGTAAGAGAAAGATGGAGGAAGGCGGGCCAAGCAAGGAAGAGTCGATTCAGAACAAAAAGAGCAAAAGTGCTACTGGGTTGAAAATTCAAGAGGACAAGGATACTCAAATGGAGATGGAGAATGTTTCAGAGGATATTGGAAAAGACGACAGTGAGATGGAAACAAAGGAGTCCAGAGGGGGAGGAAAGTTGGAAAGAAGAGGATGTGGGGGAAGAGGAAGGAGAAGCTGAGGATGCTTCCAACCAAGATAGTCCTCCCCGCAATATTAGTTTAGTCAATGTCGATAGCCAGCCAAGGGAGAAGGAGGATGATAAAATTAATGAGGAAAAAGATATGGATTTTGAGCAGGAGAAGGACATGGAGAACCCGAGCAAGGATAAGGAGTTTGCTGGAGAAGGGTTAATTCTGGATAATCTCAAAAATCTCTTTGATGCTAGAATGGGCTTTGACAGGTGGACTTATGAAGGTATCAAGAACCTTGAAAAAAGTGGGAAGCACTGGGAAGAGGAGAGGAAGACAGATGAAAGGGATCGGAAGTAGAGGATGAAGGATTTGGAGGAAAAAGCTAAGAAAATGGAAGCTCAGATTGAGAAGCTGGAGGAAGGAAATTTTTTTAAAAATGCAATGAAAAACCTGTTGGTTATGATCTCGGAGATCTTGACTGTTGTTACAAAGAACTTAGAGGAAATCTCTAAGGTCCTTGAGGGATCTAGTACTCCTAAGCTAGTTGTGGACCTTGATATAGATGAAGATGCCATTGAGATTGGGACTACGGAAAGTGCTCCTGGTGGAGCTGCAAAGAGAACGAGGGCGAGCATGAAGAAAGCTATTGTGGCTTCTCCAAAGGAAATCCCTAAACTTAGGGATAATATTAAAGAATTGTATGGGATTAGCGGAAACTTGGCTAATGCCCTAAAAAACATCTAGTTGTTCCTCTTTTGGATTTTGTCTGTTTTTGCTAGTTGTTGCTGGTTTTGTGGGTTTTTTGCTGGATTTTGATCATTTCTCTGTTGGCTTTTTAGCTGTTTGTTCCTTCTTGTTGCTTAATGCTTTTATATCTTAAGGATCTTTTGTAAAGGGTTTCGGGGCCCCTTCAAAACCTGCTTTTACCTTAATCAAAAACACTTGTCATGAAACCTCTAATTCGCTGCCATTTGTTTCAGACTAATTTTGCTTGCTTGAAATGGTTTCAAATGATGTTCAAATGCTTGTAAATTATCGCTACAATGTCTAAGCAAAGAACTAGATGCAGATGCAACTTCTTTTGGTCTTTTCAAATGCATATTAAGGAATTCTACATATAAATGTGCACCTATAGCCAACTGTCATTTTCACAAACACTTGGCATGCAAACTACTATCACCTTGAATATGGACATATTATCAAATAATTGGCCTGCAACTAATTCCTCCTTTATCATATGCAATCGTCAAATACAATAGAACATGTAGTTGCCAAGTCTATAGGTTTACGTCCATGAATCAATTACAATGTTAGGTCTGATATTAAAAAGATATCTACAACAGCAATTCCCTAATGAAGACATATGATCAATGCATTAAGGAATATGCATTAAAACCTAGTATGAAGTGCATTTATGAATTGCAGATTAATGGCAGACCTGATCAGCACTGTACAACAATTTTGAGATCCACTCAATGAAGAATCACACCTCCCATTGCAAATTCACACCAGCCCTAAGTAGTACAATTGTGTGGGTTGTACGGCTGGGCAAAGAAGATTGTACAGCAAAAATGCAGCTGCCAATGTCCACAATCTCGGGCGTCTTTATGCTGTTATCTATTAAGAACCTTCCTCTCTTCTAATCCACTGAAAACTGATGAATTACTAGCATATTTGAAGAACAATTAGAGCTCTTGTGTGAAGCTCTCTTGTAGACCAAATTCAGAAGATATTTCACTCCCTCAAATGGTTGCACACTGAAGATTATCCGTTCTCCAATGGCTGCTTGCACACTGAAAACCTTGGCTTTCGCTTGCAGAGAGAAATTCATGAAGACAAAATTTAATAATAATGCCTTAGTTCGATTTCTTAAGCAATTTTTATATTCTCCATGAAAGGGGTCGAATTTCTCCTAAAAAGCACAATTTTAACTCATTAAACATCTTTAATGTTGGCATAATAACTTAATTTCACCCTCTTGGCCTAGGCACCTCACTTAAATAATCAATTGGCCCCTTTTTAATGATGCATTGACCCCTTCTTTATGAAATATTAATAACTTTATAATATAACATTAAATGCCTTATTATAATTAATTATTAATAAAGTGTTCACTTTATTAATAATTAAATAATCATAACTCCCCAAATAATCATTATTTCCCAATTTTGTCTACACCCGAGAGTTAACCATTTTATCCTATGTACGTGCAACTGCCTTACTAAAAATAGAAAGGGTCCCCCTCTATGTAACTCTGACGTACTATAAATAGTAATGCATACGGAGTCTTGGAGACCTCAAATGAAAGCCAAAACTGCTAATCACTGAACACTGGAGATGATACAAGCCTCAAAAGGCCCTCTAACCATCCTCATTAGCCTACGAGGGTCAAAATAATAGGCTAATCATCTAAAATCCATTTCTGCTAAAATGGGGACATTACATTTCGATATATATATATATAGATTAAAATTATACATGATTAATTAATAATTATTATATATTTATATATTATATAATATATTTATTATTAATAATTATAATATATACAAATTAATATTAAAATATAGTATAATTTTTTAATAAATATATTACATTTATTAGTTGAACTACTAGCCAAGCCCAAGTGTCATAATATTCATCAACCACCTCCATCTACAAGCTAAAAGCTGCTGGTTGTCCTAGTGCAATCATAATATTGATGACTAGATAGGGCATCATTAATAGATACATTTGACAACTCTTTCTGGCATATCAATAACAGTAGTGCCATCATTTAATGAGAATCCTAGGACAATGCTCCAAACCAAGAAGGCTATACAACTTCCCCAAATCATAAATATGATTACTTTCAAAAGAAGAATAGAGCTTGGAAGGACCCCATACTATAGAGCTTGGCTGCAAAAATTACTCTCAACTATACATATTGAATGTTCAAGATATCAATTGTAAATGGCAAATGCTGATTTCATTATGCCAATAAGTGATTATTTTTGTCACATTAATAGGTAGATGCCAAGTAGTACATACAAACGTCACAGCTATGGTGCATATGGTGAAATGCCTCATGTTTTCTAATAGACAATTGATTTCAGGAAATATATGATAAAGGATCTCAAAATTATTTTTGCACATTCACTTTGTGATGAGCACATGATTATATTGAGAGTTGGGAGGGGGGGAGGGGGCATTAATTAATATAATACTAGAATTCACCTTATAAATCTGCCTTACATCTACTATGAATCACATCAATTTCTTCTTCCCAATTCTGCTCTGTCTTTACAAATTGGCTCTAACCTTCTTTAAAACAAGTCTCCAATACTCCATATTTCTTGCTCTAGATCTGCTCTTCTTCAAACAATATTTGTTGTATTGCTTGCTGCATTTGTAGACGGCAGTTTTGTTGTCATAAATAAATAATGTCTTGTTTATGTTTTGTTAGTATACTTGGCAGTATAATTAGTTGTCCCCGAGAGGTTGTGTTAGTTGCCGACGGTTGACAATCTTAACCAACTGCCAAGCACTATATATGTTTGGAGTATTGTATCAGGAAAAATTCTATGGATGATTGTACACACATTACACTTGCTAATAAAGAATATATTTCTGCCATATGTCGTGTTGAATACTGTCAATTGGTATTATTCTGGTATGTTACTGTTTCTATTGTATTTTGTTTACTCTACATAAGTTAGAGGACAATCCCTTTGGGAGTAAACATTTTGGCGTCGTTGCCGGTTCGAATTTGGAGATCTGAGAATGCCTGAGAGCGGCAACAGACAACATGGTGGAGTGATGGGCCGATCGTTTGAACTTTGAACAATAAGTACTAGTAGCAGAAAGTGACATCGAGGAAGAAACATTGGAAGATTGGTTGACACAAGACTTGGTCGACTTGTGGGAAGTTTCGGTTGATCACTTGGTGTAGAGGGAAGCTCGGGAGAGAGTGGTCCTTGAAAGCACAGTTTGCGATGAATTTGTGGTGAACCACACGGTCTTCAATCTTCTTGGGAGAATTCCAAGACTATTGGCATGAAATTTGATTGAATTACAAGATTAGTGAGAGGAGAGGAATCAAGAGCAGTGTCAGCAACAGATACTACAATGATACGAAGATAGGATTCGTAGGGAGGAAGATGAGCGGGATACTAGCAGACGTTGTACTCCCGACAATTAATGCCCCTACAACCAAGTAAGGATCGATGTGCCAGAAACACTTGAGAGAAGGGGGAGGGATTAGTAAGATATCTTCACCTAAGAGAGAAAAGTGAGAGGAGACAACAATTAGTTCAAGGTTCAGAGAGTCTAGCAAGAAGTAGGAGTCGGGGTGTTAGCCGAAGCCGTTGTTGGGAGAGAGAAAGATCGTGTATGTGGAGTGAGTTGGAAGAGGTTGCCAGAAACTTGCCACTCCTGAACGATGAAGTAAGCAAAGATCTTGTTGACCAATCAAGTAACAAAACCATACACTTTGCTTCAAGCGAAGATTTCGAGTCTATTGACAGTATTAGTAGCCCGTCTGTATAGTTGGTACATGATGAAGAGGAAGAAAGGAGCCTTCAGACAAAAGTTGCTTAAATTTTTGAAATCAATTTGCACCGTATTGGGAACTTGTCCCTCACGGAGGAACCAAGAATAGGGAGGCGTGAGCCGAAGACTCTGGGGAGAGAGTACAGAAATGAAGAAGGTGACCAAGGTGTAGAAGACGCAGAAGGTGGACGTGTAGAGAGCTCATGTGTGGTCGAGGGTGCAAGAGAGGCACAAGAACATGACAGAGAGCGAGACAGTCCAATTTGGTCGGATACACATGGTGCCTACTGAGTGAAAACAATGGTGAACACCCCAGAGAAGCAGAAACTCCCTAAATTCACAGTGGACGGATCAGAGGATCTTGTGCACCATTGCGAAACTTGCATAACGATATGGGAGGCAAATGGTCAAGATGATAATGATTGCTGGTTGAAAGCATTTCCTGCCATGCTACAGGGAATTGCCATCGACTAGTATACAGACTTGGAAAATCAATACAAGGTGTCATGGAACAAATTGATGAAGTCATTTCAGGAAAAAATTAAATTGCTGAGGGACGACAATGAAAAATTGTTACAAACATTTACAACACTAGGCAAGGGAAGATCGAGAATGTACGAGCATACAATCTTAGGCTCAAAGAACAAGATGGAGAACGAACTAGCCGATGGACTGAAGAAGCGGTGGTTCGTCAAGGGACTGATTCCCTCCTTGAGGAGAAAAATGAAAGTAGCACCCCTGTCTTCATACATAGATGTGTACAATCGAGCGATGGACATAGAAAGTAAGAATAAGACATCGTGGGGAAAGAAGGTTAGTGATGATGATAGTATGGGAGAGAGCAGTGATGGAGGATCCAAAACTGTATAGGCCCTATAGAGGGATATGTTGCAAATGATGGACTTAAAGGCATAAAAGGATGGTAAGGATAGTAAAGAATTGATGTGAATTGACTGCAAAATAGGTCACACAAAAGCTACTTGCCTGAAGAAGTCATTCCGCAACACCTGTCAGGTATTGAGGCATTCCATCAAGGAATGCTTGTACAACCTGAAGACAATAAACACACAAGTGCTCTTTGCCCAAGGGGAACAAGCAACCCCTCCAGGCACACCTCCAAAACCACCTGCCAACCCTAATGCATCCCCTGGCAGGTATCATAACAATAGGCGAGGGAATAATAACGATGGCACCCCACGAAGGAGAATACGGTACGATGCGAAGGGTAGACTCATGATCTAGTATCGGAATTGTAATGAATGGGGTCACTTTGTGTGGGACTATTAGAGTGGTCAAAATAACAACGTAGGTTACTATGCAAGTGGTGTGGACCCGAAAACCATGAAGACATCGATTGCCTGAAACAAAAAGGGGTAAACATCCTAGCCTTGGAAGAGCCGGATGAGGGAGTACTGGCGATTACCAAACTTCAAACCAAGAAGGCAGTATATCCTGACCCCCATACGAAAAAAGAGAAACTTCGCAAAGTGAAGGTTGATGTAGAACAGGTAATGGTGGAGGAGAGATAAGCCTCAAATGAAGTCACCAGCACTCCACTTTGGTTGGAGTTAGAAAAGAACATCATAAGACGGGTGTTGCAAACCACGGTACCCGTATGAGTATCAAACCTTCTACAAACCACGCCACAGTTGAAAGTGGCCATCACCAATACAGTTGGTGATGACATAGGCGGCCAAATACAGTGCAAGCCACCAAAGGAATTGATGGTGAAGTCACCCAGTGACTTGACCACTGACCCCATGTTGCTAACAGTAGGTATCGGGAGGAAGCCGGCCATCGTTGAGATGGGAATAATGGGAATGGATCTCACAAACACCATCGTCGACGGAGGCTCAGGCGTCCACGTGCTACCAGAGGAGACATGGAAGGGACTAGGAAAGCCAACACTTTGTCCATCGACCTTCCATCTGGTAGGGGTCAACTAACATGGCATTAGACCACTTGGGACACTAATGGCACAAAAGGTGACAATCGGAACACAACATTTCTTCTTAGACTTCATTGTCATTGTGCTAGAAAATAAGGCATACCACAATTGGAAGAAAAATATGCTCTCCATCGAGAGTGATGGGAGGAAATATGTCATTGACCTCAGAGTTAGACGATAAGCTTGGAATTGGCATTAGACTTAGAGTCTAAAGGCGGAGATTTTGGGATGGAGGAAGGGAGTGTAATGGAGCCCAACGACAAAGGGGTGCTAGAACTTAGAAGTTGCTCGGAGGATGAGACAAGCTCTCACAATGGGTTGTTTCATTGGTAGATGGAGGACTACAAAGTTTTCCACCCCAAGGGCAACATGTTGCAAGTTGTGGGGAATGAAAAAGTTGGTACGGAGAATGCCACCTTCCCCCCAGAATATGGGTAATAGAAGGAGGGAATGGCGAGAGTAGACAATACACCTGCCCATTGGTTCGAGAGTGATAAAATGATAAAGTACGAGGAACCAAACATAAGGAAGGTCAACTTGGGGGAAAAAGACTTAGAGGAAGAAATTGATTTGAAGTACGACACCGCCCTTGGACCATGCCTGAAGATGGTAGTGAAGGCAGATGATTTGTTTGTCATGGAGAGGGATGGGTACAATGAACATATTTTTAGACGATTATGGAAGAAGGAAAGAAGTCGCCGACCCTCTCGACTTCAAACTCATTGTGAAGTCATTCCAAACCTAGTAGGACTACCAATGATCGACGAGGAAGAAGCAACGTGGAACCAACAGTATGGTGGCAGGTACGTAGATGGCAGTCACAAAGGGGTGGGGCCAACACCCCTACTCGACAAGATATTTGATCTTGAATATATTATAATGTGCTGTGAGAACAAGTGTTACAAGACATCCCTAGGAACTTGTTGGTGGCGATGCGCATTAGAGGTAAAGGTTTGGCACAACGAAGGTGGAGTATCAGTGAAAAAAGCAAAGAGGGTGTGACTAAAGCAAGCTGATAGAAGCGTAAGGGCATTAGAATTAAAAAATTTAAAAGGAAAAGGACGAAGAAAATAGAAAGTGAAAAGGTGGAGGTGAGTAACAATTGTTTCCACTTCAAATTGAAAGGTAAGGATTTTTACAAAGTATTGAAGGTTGTTAAAAGACAAAAAATGAAAAGGGGGAAAATATTTTTTATGAGAAAAATAGAAAATGTGGAAGTGCTAAGGGAATTAAAAAAGAAAATTAAAATTGGAGTTGAGGAAAAAAATTAAACAAAAGGAAAAAATAAAAGAAACAAGGAATAACGAAAAAAGGAGACTATTTTTTATAAATTTGATAAAGCGCTCAATTAAAACCCTAACCTTGAATGATGGAGGCTATAATAAGCCAGTTCGCTATAGCCACTTGGCCATTCCAATGAGGCAAAGAACAAAGCTTTCTAGGAAAACTAGGCAGCACGAAACACTTAGGAGAGCACCGTATGAAGGGAAGGGGCCATAAGTGTCAAGACCGTATGCTCAAAAATCATTCGTCATACCATACGAATAGCAGAGAAGACTGTATAGAGTTGGAGGCAAGAATCTGTACGAGGCTAGAAGACTGTATGAAGTTGGGGGCAAGAATCCATATAAGTTTGGAGGATTGAATCTGTATGAACCACACATAAAGTAGAAATCCATACTGTATGAACCATACACAAAGCAACATTTTGTACGCTTGGAAGAGGATGCAATACCATATAGATTACAATCCGTACGCTCAAGGAAGGAGGTAAAATTGGCATCATATGGATTGAACTGTACGCCGTATGGAAAGTTGTCGTGCGCTGGATAGGACACGAATGAAGATATTACGAAAGGCAAGGTTAAGACGTGCAGTGAACCATACAGAAGAGAGTTGTACCAACTCGTACTGAAGGACTACATCACAAATAATTGTACATTGAAATCCGTACGGAAGAATAGAGGGACAGTAGGTGGGACCGTATGACATGCTAGACAATGCTAGGAAACCGAAATTACACATGACATTTCCTAATAGGCTGCAAAAGGGATTAAGGAAATTGTACGGAAGTGCAAACAAACAAAAGCACAAGTCGCCACATATAAAGTTTAATTGCAAGATGGTAAAGATTAGTTTTGGAAACCCTTGGGAAAAGAACCATCAACCAACTGGAAGCAAGGGACAACCTTTGTATTCACTAGCCATGGTGACTGGAAGCAGCAGCAAAGGAAATAAGACTTGGCCCTCTGTGCAGAAGGATGAAAGAGTTACCATAGAGATCATCACTTGGGAAGGATTGAGCGGTAGTGATTGTTGCACATGGTGGCAAGAAATAGATGATAGCCACTTGGTGAAGATGGTTCTTAGACGTCCAAAAGTGGACAAAATCATTCAAATGTCGGTGAGGATTCGAGCCGATACTGAGAGCCATGGTGGTTGGCTACGACCACCATTTGCACACCATAGTAAAATTCTAGGGTTGCCTTATTACCATATCTTTTGCATTGTTGGAGTTCGCTAAGGTTTTTAGAATACCATTGAAGGGTGGGAGCATGGTCAAACACAAAATAAACATGGAGTACAAGAAGAACCTTCTCAAATTGATATGCCAAAGTGATTTAGCAGTATGGATGTTGTACTTGATAAACGACACTGTGTATAATTGGGCATCGGTGCTCTCTGAGAGGATTTGAGGATTCTTGAACGTCGATCATAAGGCTTTCTACATGTCCCATCACGCAATTGGTCTCTTTTTGGAGGTAGCGTGCACACAGGTTCCAACAGATAAACAAGGTCATCTCCAACCCCTCTCTCGAGTAGAACCCTCCAAACTGACGATATTCTATTGGATGCATTTAAATACATTGATTGTTCGCAGTGCCCAATCTGCCAGGAATAGGAGATGTTAGGACATGCAACAATTCAAAAATGTTGAGACTGACAATAGTGAGGACAGCTTAGAGGCATCATCCCCTGAAGGTGAAATCATAGTGGATAGATTTAGGGTGGCGTGTAATGTCCCCATTTTCGTGAGCATCAGAGTTGGAAGGATTAGCCTATCATTTGATGGTGGATTAGAGGGTCTAGTTTGGGCGTTACGGAGCTCTTCAGGTGGCAGATGGCAATGTTTACCTCTCTAGATTGTTGGTATATTATGAGGCTAGGCTATTCAGAGGGTTTCTGGTTCCATTTTGAGGGACTTACTATTTATAATAAGTCAGTGGCTGTTGGAGAGGGATCCTTACTATTTTTAGTAAGACAGTTGGATGCACAGTGGATACAATGGTTAACTCCCAAGTTCAGTCGGAATTGAGAAATAATGATTAATGATGGAGTTATGATGTTATAATTATTATTGAAGTTATACTTAAATAATAATTAATTATTAAGTGCACATCATTGATAAATTAAGTGGACTTTATTTAAAAAGGAGATTTAAATGTTTTAAAAGTAAACTTTATAATAAGTGATAAAATGGTATTTAAAGGGGAGATATAAGTGTTTAATGAAGTATACTTTATATTTTAATGTTGTGCACCAAAAGGAGGGAAAAAAGAAATGAAATTAAAGTAAATTAAAGGAGATGAAGACATATGCAAATTAAACATTATAAAAGGGGATTTGGATTTCATTTCATTCAATTCTTGAATCATTTCAACATTTGTCTATTCTGAAGAAGCTTTGGCTTTGAAGAAGAAACCTAGGGTTTCGCTGTAATTTCAATCTTGGAGAATGTAGCCTCTCTTCGATTGTGCTGGTGGCTTCATACGGAGGTCACATCTGAGCATCAATGGAGTTTATTCAAATCTAAGTTGATTATCTCAAAGTATTTCAAGGGTATTCAGAGCAAATCAGAAGTTTAATCTTGCTGCTACATTGGCGCTACAGTACCCACGCTATAGTAAATCGCTATAGTCTTGGTGCAGATTTTTAGTGAATATTTCTAGAATTTAGTAATGGTTTCAAGCGGATTGAAGGAGATTTGATGATCAGATTGGTGAATCAGATTAGAACTGTGAATTTGCCAATATTTTCCCAGCCTTGCAGCTGCTGTCACACAGGTCACACAGACTGTATTTCTCTCGTGCTGTGCAGACTAGGGTTAGTTCGATTTTGGGGAAGGAGGCAATCAAAAAATCTGAAAATTAATATATAGGCCCGTGGAGCATCAAGGAAAATTGCACTGCAATTTTGGAGGCCTAAGGAAGCCATTCTAGGAGAATCAAACAAATCTTTGCTTGCTGCTATCAATTCCCAAGTTCATTATATTGCTTATGTTCTGCACTAGTGGTGATAATAACTACATACTATTGTTATCAGGATTATGTATGCATGTATGTCGAAGTGTTTGTGTTAATAACAATCTGCTGTAAGTGCATTTTGGTTAACTAGGATGCATGGAAAGTGTTTGCCAAAATGCTCCATAGCTGGAAGTGATTATTTACATTCTAAAGTTTGCATGGCAAGTGTTTGGGAAAACGTCCAAGGCTGTAGGTGACTGTTTCAGATCTTAGGATGTATGGTAAATGTTTGACAAAATGCCATGTTGAGTATTAGGCAAATTTGAATGATATTGAATAGTTGTTTGCAAGTCTTTTGATTGGAAAATCAGATTATTGGTGAAACCGACTTAATTAGTTTGCATACAAGTGTTTGACAATATTCCTTGGAGTTCAAATAAGCAAAATAGGGTTAGATTAGACAAGGGATATTACATGGCGGCTATTATTGCAGACAAGGATGATGCGGAGGACGTCATTGCTTATATGGGAGTTTAGTTGGAAAGCACATAACCACAAGCGGTAGTTTTGACACCATTGACAGAATTGGCAATTTCGACTCCATTGATAGAATTGGCAGTTTTGACACCATTGATGGAAACGATAGTTTTGGCCCCACTGACAAAATTGGTAGTTTTGGCCCCAATGAGAGAACTAGTAGTTTCAACACCATTGGTGGAGAGTGCAACATTGGAGGTACCAGCAACCGTGATAACTACTCCCTGCTCAATCTCGCCAGTTATGGCTATTTCAGCAATTTTTGGGACCTTGGCAAGTTTGCCGGCAATAGAAGTGACACCAGTAATATTGGATGTAGAAACTTGGCCCTCACTAGGCGGGGTAGGAACAACGACCCTCAAATCGACACTGCTAGGGGGCCCATTCATGAGCCCCACACCTGCCACATAATCACCTCCAGTGGAGGGCACATAGAAACTCAAAGAAGCCATTGGTTCATGGTTGGGGACATTGGGAATTGCTCCAAAGGATTCACTTGAGTCACCACGAGTGACACCTAGAGAGACGAGGGCTCCAAAGGGGAACAGTGGAGAAGACCATGGGATGGAACGATAATAGATGGAATCGCAGAGGGTGATAGTAGTAGAACCCACTCCGATTTTACCTGGATTGTCATCTGGTGAAGATGAGGAGATTGTACTGTGGCTAAACAAGCCAAATCCTCAAGATCCCATTGGCATTGTGCAACAGTGCGTTAGATTGTTGGAGGGGTTAGCAATTTTTTTGAGTAGAGTAGGAAACATTGCTAGAAATGTTGACATTGGCCACAACCCTTTGGTGGCTCAGGCGGTAGAACATCTGTTAGCATTCCTGCAGGGTGAGTGCAATGCAAAATTCTTCAGGTACTTCACTGCCAAGGGGTGGCCGAAGGTGGAGACGTAGGAGATGGTCGATGCTTGGATCCTGATGCAGCTAATAGTAGACGACCAACCTCGTCTCTTGAAATCACTCTCGGACATGGAGGTTGCCTTTAGGGATTTGTTCTTGAAGCACCAGAAGCTGGGGGTGGTGCGAATTGAGATGGTGGTTTCTCAATGGGAATAGGCCCTCCGAGAAGTAGAGACAGCTAGGTAGGCTCTGGTCAACCACTCACAGAAGGCTCGAGAGCAGTTAGTCTAGGAGCATTCACGGGTCACTGCCCTAGAGAAAACTATGGCCGAACATGTCCAACAGTTGAATGAGAAAGAGCAGATGAGGATAGCTTTGGCGGATAAGGTTACTCAATTGGAGGTAGAATTGGCTAGCAGGGATGAGTAGCTAAAGGAGAAAGCCAAGGAGTTGGAGAAGAAGGATGCAGAGTTAGAGAAGATGTGGAAACAACTCATGGAGGCTGCATATATGGTCAAAGCCGCTTGTGAGCGATAATTGGTGGCAAATAATCGCCTACAACAACACTCACAGCCAGGTGCCCCTTTGTCTTCTCTAATGCTAGGGAAGCCCTCTCATCCCTCTTAGTAGCTTACATATGTTAGAGTCAGCTCCCATTTTTGTTTTCGTCATCTAGAAGACCACTTCTTTATTGGGGGAGCTGATGTAGGTGGTATTTTTGCCATCTTAAATAAATAATGTCTTGTTTATGTTTTAGAAGTATAATTAGTTTTTCCTGAGAGGTTGCGTCAATTGCCGAAGGTTGGCAGTCTTAACCAACCGCGAGGCACTGTATATGTCTGGAGTATTGTATGGGGAAACATTCTATGGATGATTGTACACACATTACGCTTGCTAATAAAGAATATCTTTTTGCTATATGTCGTGTTGAATATTGTCAATTGGTATTATTCTGGTATGTTACCGTTTCTACTGTATTCTGTTTTCTTTGTGTAAGTTAGAGGACAATCCCTTCAGGATTAAATAGCATTCTCACATATATTCTATTCTTTTAAATTTGCATATTCTTCCTTTCAAATCTGCTCATAGCATTTCTTAGCAAATGTAGTCTTCCCTCACAAAATCTGTCTTTGAAAGATCTTTCAATTATGTTCTCTTCAAATAAATTTTCTGGTGTATATACGATGTATCTATTTTTCTTTATTCACACCTTGCACATCAAAAATCTGCTTGTATGATATTACATTTATTCCACACTTCTCATTGAATGATCTCAATATAGTTCTGCTCTTTAAATCTACTGGTGCTTGTATGATATGCATATAATTTTCACACACTTCTCCACAATTCTTTTTTCTTTTATATATCCTTATGCCTACTTGAAGAGAGGCATCTCTTTGAATAGAGACAACCTTTAAAAAGACATCACCTTTCATTCCTTAATCTTAATTGCTGCTGCTTCTTAAAACATAGTCTCTACGTTTTAAAAGCATAAGCATAACATAATGGTTTTAATTCATAACACAATAATTGCTGCCTATAGTGAATCGCTGCCCATAATACGAATCACTGCATTTCTTTTGATTGCTGCTTTGATCATATGCTGCCTTGTATTTTGACTTAGTTTATTATTAATAAACACAAGTATAAGTGCTGCTTTTACTTATATTAATCATTGCTTTTCATAAACTTTGATCACTCCTTTACTAATAACCATTGCCACCATTTTATGTATTAATCGATGTCTTAAGACTTGATTCCCAATTGCCTTTTATTTTGTCTTATATGCTTGCAGCCTTTCTAAAATAATCTTATTCCCATTTTGTCTTCATTAAAGGTAATTACTCCTTCATTCATTGCTTCCAGAAAATGAATATAAGTTAGATCGCTGTTCATTATTGACATTCAATAACTACTCATTATCATTCGCTGTTGTTTTCAATAATCATCTGCTGCATGATATATACTAATGTCTTACCTTTCTTTTAAGTCTTGAACCTTTTAACCTTGGCAAAGACGGTCGGCCAGAAATGGCATAAACATTAGCATTAATAAGGAAGTTGACCATCATTTGTACTTGATTTTCTTTCCTCAAGGGAGGTTACAATATATGATGGGGTCGGCCTCATTCTTGAAGATATATGATTTAATTTGACCAAGTCAATTTCCATTTATCAAGGCAAACAGAAGCAAACTGATTTTTCCTTGTTCAAATGATCTTCATAGACTCCAAACAGCTCATCAATGATTTCATCCATGTGACTTAATGTAAATCTTCCATCTGTGACTTGGGAGTAACCTACTGTTTCACTCTTTTGACATCAATGACGATCTTGTTTATAACATTGTTTTCTTACCTTTGACATCAATGACAATATTTCCAACACTTTGGTATAGAGAAGGATTATTAAATAGTTATAAATGTGATCAAACTAAGAGTTTGATTCATTTGATATTCATTGGCATGAAATCATACACATTTGGATAAACGATAAAGATTTAAATAAAGGTGGTGGATGCCATTTATTTATATGCATATAATAAGTGTCAAATATTTTACATTCTTTGCTTAAGAATGCTTGCATATTTGATGCATTTGTTCAGAAGTTGTATTTTGAGATATTTGAGGTAATCTTATCTATCTGTTCAGGTTAGGTGGAGTATGGTTGATAGATCAGTGCCTGAACCGCCAACAGCAGTTCTTCTTCATGGAATTCTTGGTGGAAGGAAGAATTGGGGTATGTAATTGGATTTTTTGTTCCACGAATCACACATTATACTTCTAGATCATAGTAGTACTACTTGGAAAAAGACCAAGTAATTATGGACTGGCAATTTACCTGTTTTATTTTAATATTTTGCATGGCACAGCAGTCAAACCTTGGAATTATGTGGTTAAACCTAGGAATTACTCAATCAAGCCTTTAAAAAAAAGTGTTATGTAATTCAAAAAGAGTTTTTAAAGTGTATGCAAACACAAAATAGTGATATATGTAAAAAATTGCAGTGGTTTTTGAGTTTCACAAGGCTGCCAAAAGTTGTTTGGGTTGGCTTTAGAAACTTTATTAGAATAGAAAATTGAATACCTTTGACTTTTGATTGGTTTACTGACATTTTCATCATGGGTGTAATAATTATATTTAATATTGACGTATTGAAATGTAAGTATTTGTTTTCTCTGGGACTTCCCCTGTGCTGATTCTTTTTTCATGGAATGGGGGTTAAGGTGTATATTTAAACTATTTCAATATATTAATATAAATTTTCAAATAATTGAAAAACTACTTATTCATAAATTCATTTTTCTACAATACATTGATTAAAATTCACATTTATAGATAAATTTCATTGTCATGAAAAATATATTATTGCTAGAATAAATAAAATGAATGATATGGACTGTTTTATCTGCTTGCAAGAGAGGCCACCTTTAGCTTATTAGAAAAATTGACCAGATAAAGATTACCAAGATATTCATTAATAAAATAATAAGCAAGAGCTTTCTTGTATAGGTTTATAGTGAAGGTCAACAAGCCACTATATGAACCTGGGATTAAAAGAATAAACCAATAAAGAATAAAGAATATCCTAAAGTCTATCTTATAGCTGGAATGACTCTATTAAAGCCTATAACTAAAAGCTAATTGACCAGTATTAAATAATAATTACTTTAACACCCTCCCTTAATGGTCAATCTACAAACTACACTAGGCTTATCCTAAAATTTAACAAATTTGTCAGGACCTAGAGACTTAGTAAGAATGTTTGCAATTTGGTCCTCAGTTGGACAATGTTGCAACATAACATCCATCTTCTATAAGTTGTTTGATGAAGTGACAATGTAGCTCCATATGTTTGGTATCTTCATGGAGGATTGGATTCTCGGCAAGTTTGAGCACCCCTTGATTGTTAGAGAAGAGGGTGAAGGCTCAATTTGAGGCATCTTCATGTCTTAAAGTGTCAATCTGAGCCAAACTATCACATATGCTACTTTTATTACTCCTCAATATTTTGATTTATCGATGAAAGAGCTATTGCATGTTGCTTCTTGCTGCTCCATGTGATTGCACCTATGCCAAGACTAATAATATATCCAAAAGCAAATTTTGGTCATTCTTAAAACTTGCCCAATTTGAATATGTGAATCCATACAATTTAGAGCTTTTGCTTTTGCTATATAGAATGTCAAATTCAAGTGCCCCTTTCACATATCTTAACACCCTCTTTGTTGTAGTCCAATGTTTAATGCATAGTTAAACTACTCGCCAAGGGCTGAAAAAAAACTCGGCAACTTAAAAATCTGCTTAAATTTAATTAGAAATGCATTTATTTTGCAAAATTGAATGAGGAGATGCATCTAATGAGTCAACAAATGAGTACGCAAAAGAAACAAGCTGAGTATAGATATATTTGATTGATATAAATGAAAATTTGGTACAAAATGGCATCCTCATATGGAATGTTGATGGCTGATAGACTAAAACAAAATGAAATAACAAATTGTTTTTGTAAAACTAAAAGTAAATACTACATCAAAACATTTTACATCTTCCTCTTCCCAGCTCCAGTGAAAACTAAGGGAGAGATAGAACTAGAGGGTCTAGTCCTAGGAGTCTGATGTGGCTCTTCCACCTCGCCAAAATGAGGTTGAGGGTAGCACCCCTTGTGGGAGTCTGAGGGTAAGAGAGAGAGAGGTAGAGAGATAGGTCTAGATCTTGGGGGAGAGAGGAGAGAGTAAGATAGAGAGTGGTAGAGAGAGGGGATAGAGGAAGAGTGATAGGGAGATAGATAGGTCTAGAATTCGGGGTAGATAAAGTGAGTGAGATAGAGAGCGAGAGAATGCTGATAGGAGCCTATTGATTATTGAAATTTGATTGTCTAAATTTTAAAAGATCTTCTAAAACTTAGAATTTGCATTATATCTCCTAGAGATCTTAAACCACTCTCAAACATCCTACCAATATTTAATGAAATATAACTTAATGTATTCTTATACTTAAATGTTGTATTTCATGTATATATTCCGATGAAGAGTGAGATTGACTTGAAAAAAAAAATTTAGATAATTTTTTGACATGTTTGGGCCTCTTTTTTATGCGGCCAAGTTTTTGTAGGAGACTCGCTGAGTTTTTGTGAAAAAATTGCCAAAAATTCAACGAGTTTTTATTAGAATATTGTAATGTTTCTTTAATGGTCATCTTAGTTATCTCAGTCATCTTTAGTTAGTTTCTATTTTCAGTTTTAGTTTAGAATTGTTTCTTTTAGAAACATCGTCTCTTGTAAAATCTTTATATAGATCTCTAGCTCTATGTTTAATATCATCAAACATCGAATATTTTAACATGGTATAAGAGCGGTTTTGGGTCTAACTCCCTCGCGGGAGGCCCAGGGTTTTGAAAGTTCTTTTAAATCAATTGTTTGAAAAAAAAAATTGAGGTTTTGTTTTGATCGTGGGCTAGATTTTTCTTTTTTTCTGCGGGAGTTGGTGATTTCTATATGTAGATCGCATTATTTAGAAAACTTCTTTAGAAATCACGGGCTTCTACAATCATTTTTCATAATCGTGCGACTGGTTTGATTTTTCAGCATGGGTTTGCTTGGTCGCGTGATCTTTGTTCCTATTCTTACCCGCGACATCTTCTGTGAAGTTGCAAAGGCCTGCTAAATAGGGTTTCTTCTTTGTGCGAAGCCTCTGGGCCTTTTTATTGGATCATCTGCACTTTGCACGATGGGAGTTCTTGTTTTTTTTGCGATGGCGACTAGACCCACAAAGTTTTTGTAGACACAAAAGTTGATCTCCCGCACGATTTTATTTTTTTTGGTTCTCTTTGCGCGCGATTTGGATTTGTTCTTGCAACTTGCATTTTCGAGGGTTTTTCCGTGACGGACCCGTGTAATCGTGAGCCTGTTTCCCCATGCAATGACATATTTTTTCTACTGCAATGGGACGACAAAGTTGCAAGTTCTTCTCCTCGGGTTTTCTACCTACGACTGTGTTCTCTCTGTGTTTTCTGCAAAGGCTCTTTGAGTTTTTTGTGAGTGATCATTCTTTGTGATCTGTGTTTCTGCCGTGTTTGTTGTTTTGTGTATGGTTTATTCTGTTCGGCAGCTAGGGTTTGTGGATGTTTTTTAATTTTGGGAGGGTTTTATAATTTTTGAACATAAAAAAATTGTGGGTTTCGTGCGATTTTTTGCCTCAAAATCGTTTTGTAAAAGGGTTTTACCGTTTTTCCTCAAAATTGAAGTTTTGCATTTTGATCCGTGTCTCGGATTATGTGTCTTGGGTTTTGATCGATTTTTCTCCTCAAAAATCGTGTCTGGTCATTTGTAATTCGCGATGTTCGTGTGGGATTCTGGGTTTTGCTTGATTTTATCCTCAAAAATCATGGGCATAGGTGTTCCTGTCTTAGGGTTTTTATCGTTTTTTCAGAAAAACAATATTTTGTAAACTTCAATTTCAAGGTTTGACGGTTTTTCCTCAAAAATCGTGGCTTCTTGCAGTCTATTTTGGGGCATCATGCTCATTTGCAAAAGTTTGTTGAGGGTTTGCCGATTTTTCCTCAAAATTGTGGTTTCCGTTTCATCGTCATCTTGGTGTCTTTGGCTATAGGGAGTGACACCTTTGTTACCCAACATCAAGTTGGACGATTTGTGATGATTAGTGGTGATATCCAGAAGTTTTGCATATTTTGGGTCAATGGCAGGCTCATGTCGCAGAACGTTCTGAGAAGAAGGGGGCAGCCTTCTTTGTTTTTCTCTGGGTAGTTAGAATGATGACCATTAAGGGAGGGTATTAGAATAGTGTAATGTTTCTTTAATAGTCATCTTAGTTATCTTAGTCGTCTTTAGTTAGTTTCTATTTTTCAGTTTTAGTTTACAATTGTTTCTTTTCGAAACATCGTCTCTTGTAAAATCATTAAATAGAGCTCTAGCTCTATTGTTTAATATCATCAAACATCGAATATTTTAACAGTTTTTCCCAAAAACTTTGAGAGTTTTTGTGTGAGTTAATGGCGTAAATACTCGCCGAGCAAAAAAACTTGCAAGTTTTCCAAAACTCGGCTATTAGTTTGCGATTATTCCTTCTATGGTGCTGTCATGAATTTTGAAATGAAACTCACAACTCAAATCAGCTTTAGTGGGTGTCTTAGATTAGATTTGGCTGGAAGATTTAGCCCTTTCCCCATAGGTGTGGATGAGATTTTATAATGAATCATTTTGAATGTGTCGAGCATACTCTTGGCATATATGGATTGTGAAACAAAAATGATGCTACTTGTTTGCCAACCTTCTACGACTAGGAAATAATGTTAGAGGCCTAGATCCTCCTTGTTAAAATATTTAATCATATTAGATTTGATCTCTTCAAATGCATGTATCTCATTACTTGTAATAATGATATCATCTACATATATGACCAATATTATGAGATTTTGCAACCATCATTGAAGCCCTCAAAGTCCTTTGTTTGTAGACCCCTCTTGGCCACCAAGGCCTCATCTATGAAGTTGTGGGTTGCCCCACTGTCAATCAGAACTTTAACTCGCTGCCCTTGTAAGATCTTGCTCACTGTAAGTGAATTATACCTAGGATTACTAGAAAGGGTAGTGATGGTTCCTCCTTTCTCTTCTTTTGATGGATGTTAGATCCCCAATTGAATTATCCTGCTCACTACTAGTAACTCCTATCTTCTCCTCCTCACCATTTGAAAACATATCTATCTATTTGACCTTCCCTTTGCCCAAACACCTATGATTACGCTCCCAAGGTTCTTTGCAAGAAAAGAAAAGCATTTTTCGTGTTTAGTTCATTTTTAACCTCATCATCTAGGCTGTTCCTTTTTGGCCACTCTTTTTGGAAAGGTTTCTTGTCTTTCTTTGTTGGAAATGCTTTGGGCTAGAATTTGCTTTTCGGTACTGAACTGTCCATGTTATGAGCTCTCTTGATGGCATCCTGCAAAGTGTTTGGATCAAATTCTATGACCCAACCATGAAGAGGTTCTGTCAATCCCTCCATAAACAAAACAAGCAACCTATGTTTTGGAACATCTGTGACCATCACTGAGAGTTTTTGGAACTTTGAGATGTAAGAGTCAACAAATCCCACCTATCTCAATTGTGCTAGCTCTCTAAAATATAGCTTAGGATCCTTATCAAACCTGTTCATCAACCTCTATGTAAAATCAACATATGGGGTGATACTATCATGACCCAAGGTTACTTACTCATGGTACAACCACTCATGAGCTTCTCCATTCAGATAAGTGTGGTGTACTTAATGGCCTCTGTCTCTATCATGGGATTAAGCTGGAAGTATATATCTGATTCTTGTACCCATGAATGGGTGGTGCACCTGCTAGAACCATTAAAGTTGGGAATGGTCAATTTACCCACTCTTCGTTGCAACTCCTTGTTGGGCCCTTGTCCTCTATCTCCGTTGGGTCTATTTCTGTACTTCACTTGACAAAAATTTTCTAAGGACAGCCAAATTCGTCACCCAGGGATTAGTACTCTCTCAAACAATCTGCCCGAGTTTCACCACCTTCTTGCTATCTTGCTTGTTCTTCTGGCGATGCTTCTAAGAATTCTGGAATTAAAGGTCTAGGAGTTGTTCTACTGGCTGTCCAGGAGTTGTTGACCAGAATATTAGTGTTACTTCCCAATCCATGGTTGCCATTATTTCCATATTTACCATTATTGCCATTGTTCCCTTGATCACCCTGTTTTTTGTTATACATGGTTTGCATCATTTGAGTCATTAACTGAACCAACTACTACTGTTCTCTAGCCAAATCATTTAAATCTCCATAGTATTAGGGTTTTGTTGTTCATTTTTATCATCCATACCTTCTTCAGAATCTGAACTAAGATGTTGTCTTCTCCTATAAGTGATTAAATCTCTATCTTCCAGATTCATAAAGTATTTTCAGTCATTAAAATTTTCAGATAACCCTCCATACTGGCAAGATCACACTTTGATACCATTGTAAATACCTGAGCCAATATGTATACCAAATTTTTCCACTTTTTTCAAGTTTAAGGGTCAACATTTCATTAAACAGTTTATATTCTGCTGGTTTAGCTTGATATTTTTGCACTGTGTTTGATAGACTGACATATGCTCATTATACAATACTTTGAACAAAACTTGATCACATATCCAACATTAATATATAACAAGACATTTTGCTAAATAATTGTCCTCATTTATTTGGTTGATTGTGCAAATAAAAGCAAATACAACAAGCTGTTTATAACCAGCAAGTACAAGGATGTTCTGAAATAAGTTTTCTGATCTCTAGATGGGGCGATAGGGAGCTCTCCAATGTGCACTCTTCCTTTCAAACACACCCTCCAATTCTCCTCATTGACCTGTAACTATAAACCAAGTTCGCACCAGCGATAAGGAACCTCCAAACTGCACTATTGCCTGATAAAATGCTCATGCCTCCATGCTAAGTTGCATTGACCTGCAATAAGGGCCCCAAAGGCCTCAAATCTGAACCAGTACTAGGTGTTGGAATGCCTAATAGAACCCAACCGACAGGAAATAGGTAAACGCCACATTATGATTGAAATTTGAATGCATCCAAACCCTTGAACAACCTCCTTTTTTTCACGCCAGCCTAGTTTAGTGTTGGTAGCCAGACCAAACACCATATTCACCAAAAATCAATCAATATCAGCATCACACAGCTATTAAATGATTGGTGGCTAGAAAAAGAAGCCATTCTTGCTCCTCAGCTGATATCTAACGCCCAAACTAGTTGTCTCTGCCTTTCCTGTAAATGCTTGCAAATATTAATAATTTGTCTTGCAAGACTCCATAAATTATTTAATCTACTTCTGATTATGCTCTTGCATGAAACTTGTGTGATTCCACCTGCAGATTGGCGAGGGTAGATTTCTCACCACCAAAACCAATTTCCCTAGGGTTTTCCTTCTAAGGTTTGCTCCAACAAGTAACCCAAAATTCCACAATAGAGAAAATAAGCAAGCATGATCAAATGAGCTCTCAAATCCTTTTTTGATATTTTCCCATGAAACTTTTTTAAAGGGACCTTTTAATTTCCTGCTTAAAATATTTCATTAAAGCACTTCTATTTAGTGACTTTTAAAATTTTCCTTGTAATTCACTTGAGTGATTTTACAAAATTAATTACAGTAAAGTCATCCGTAAAATTTTCTTTATTGGACAACTTTATTTAATTAATTAATTTATTCCCTAATATAGCTGGAAATTAGCCTACGAGAATAAAATAAGCTAAATGGGTCATATTCTAGCTACTCCACAAAAGGAAACATTACAGGGCAATTAAATGATTGAACAAATGAGTACATGAGAAAATCATAGGGAACATGACACTGTATTAATTACTGAAGTATGATAACTCACGTGGATGGCATGAGGTGGGCTTTTGTGTATGGTCTTACTTTATAAATTGATAATTTTTTAATTAGCTGATAGGCTATATATTGTGGGCACTGCCCACCGGATTTCAATTCCTCTCGCTGTGAAATTATAGGAAAATTTCTCGAACGGTTGAAATAGTCCGGCACAGTACTCTGCAATAAGCTCACACACTGGCTCAACCATTGTGCACCATGTTTACTGAAAACCGCATAGTAGTCGATGCTTCCATTCCTGGGCCAAGCAATGGGTGAGGTGCCTCGCTTTTGAGTTCATGTCTCTAGCCTCGATTAGGAACAAATGATGGAGAGACACCATGGTTGTAGCCACACATAGACTCCATATTCGTTCCTTCATCATGGAGAGATAACGTGATTTGTTCTCGCGACCTCATGACTGATTTTTGAAGAGGTAGAGCATGATATTATGACGCTACTTATCATAAACTAAAAGGATTTTGTCAGATGTCATATTTGCAAGAACCATGGTAGACATGTGTGCAAAATGTGGAAGCATAGGCAAGGCGTATGACTTGTTTGACAGAATGCCTCAAAGAAATGTGTACTCATGGACTGCAATGATCGAAACTTATGCACAAAATGGATTTGTTGGAAAGGCCTTATAGATTTTCAAGGAAATGCAATTGGTAGGGTAAAGCCTGTTGACGATAAGGTAGCTTCAGTCATAATTCTTGAGGACTGACTGAGACAGCATAATTGTCTAATTGGCCTTTTGGCCTTTAGACAATTCTGAGTAATAGTTATCGATATCATTAAACCCCATAAGCAGTGATTTCGAATTAATGCCAATCGATGACAATCGACTTGACTCCATTATCAAGTTAGATTTACATAATCTGTTGTTCGATCATCACATTGGTTAAATCACTTAAAGCACATCAGTTATAATAAACCGATCTATTAATCTATAATTGTTAGTGTTTTCTTAATCAACTGATCATAATGGAATTGATTAATGAAAACCCTTGAGTATCATATATCAAAGTTGATATGATCATTGTAGATGGATATATATAAAGTTTATACAATTGCAGATCATCGAAGTACAGCCAGGATACAATATAACAGTTTGTGACCAATATATATATAAATCATCTTCGACGATATGTATATCTGCAGATGGTGAATGATATTAGTCACAACTCTAATTAACCCGATCAATGGTCAAACCGAATCATCATCATTAACCTGCTTCTATTATCGCATTATTCTACAATTGATTAGTTATCGATTCATTTGTTAATCATTGGTTAAAGCATAACCTATTATAATTGAATCGATTAAATTATGAATCGGTTTGGCCTCAAGATTCTTCACGTAGAGTCGCATCTCCTTTATTGTCTTCGGGCATCATATATATATATTTGATACAATTCGGTTGGAGGTGACACAGCGAAGATTACAAGAGTAGGTTGTGAGAATCAGTATGTGGATATTAATATTGCAATCAAGATCATTAATATACTCAGCAGTACGTGAACATTGGTATCGAAACATAGATCATTTGAGATTGTGATTATATCTATATAAACGTTGAACATCAAATATAATATTCAGACTCAATTCCTACCTTGTATAAGTCGAATTGAATTCATTCTAAGTTAAAGTGTAATGTCCCCATTTTTCTAAGCCTCTTATGAAGTTTTAGCCTTTTGGCTAAGTGGAGAAATAAGGAGAAATTAATTAAATTAATTTCTTATAAAGTCATTAAATAAATTAAAAAATTAAAAAGTGACTTTATATTTAATTAATTTAATTAAATAGTGACTAAAATAAAATATTAAGTCACTAAAATAAAAAAATATTATTTTATTGCAAATGGAATCTTCTAGAAGCTTCTGGATGTGGAGATGAAAAAAGTATAAAGGGAGATCAGATTGAAGCTTCAAGGCAGATTGGAGACTGATTTGGATATGATGAAATGACTGATGCGTTGCATTAGTTAGTTGAATCTCTAAGGACGCAAACCTTCAGTAGATTGATAGAAGGGCTGGACGAAACCCTAGTTCTTCATTTTGGGAGTAGGATCGCAACGGAATCTACATCAATGCCTACATTGTGAAAGTCTTCTTTCGAAGGCAAATTTGCAATTGAGAGGAAGATATTTTCAGTCTTCCTATTTGAGCTAATTGGAGATTTTAACTTCAGTCCATGGTGGATGATTTTGATTAAGTCTTCAGATTTTGGGTTTGGTGGTTTCAACTCCTCATTTGGCATATATGTGTTTTGATTGTTATTGGAAACTAGGCGATTCCAATGGGATTATTTGCAGGGGAAATCGGGGAGCAAATTTTATGTTTTCAGGTCTGAGATAAAGTCCCCCCAGCACCCTATTTTATTCATATCTCATTGTGGAAGTATATTCTCAAAGGTTGGTTGACAACGATTTCATCTAGGAGGGAAGGCGATCGTCCTTGATGCATTTTGAAGGAGATTGAAGGGAGTTTTTGGAGAGATCTGTCCAAGTTACAGGTTTGCATTCAAGGTCTTATCAGATCACCTGAGAACCACGTTTTTGCTCACAGCTACTGTTGGAAGGTGGATACATTTGTGGGTGTGAGCTCAATCCAATCACCTAACCTAGGCGATTATTTTAAGCCTTCATTTGGAGCCTTGGACACTGGTATTATTTAATTATCTAACCTGCAACTTCAGGGATTAAGCTGCATACTTGAGGAGGGGCGTTTTCTTGTATAGAGGCTGTCAAAAATCAACAAAATAATCAGGCACTATCACCCAATATTCTCCTGCAGATCGGCATCTTCAGGACAGGTTTTTGACATGTTTTGTCTTGTCAATTGGTTATATTTCTGAGTATAATGTCTTCAGATTTAAGAACAGCCATGAAGTGATTATTTGGTTATTAATAATAAGGTTTCCTATGTCATGTAATTACTGATATATAATCAGAAAGCGATAACAACAGTCTTGATTCTTAATGCAAGTCTGAAGCATGTATGTGAGTCATTTGACAAAATGCCATTGTCCTCAGAAGCCTGAAAATTAGAAATTGTATCAGTTCAGATGTTTGAGTTTTGTAATGCCAAATTGTGCTATCATATGAATTGAGGATTACGGAGTCTGAGGCTGCACATTATATGAATGAATTCTGAGAATGTACGACAATTATTTGACAAAATGACAGCTAGTAGATGTCCATGTTTGAGAGCTTCATTTATCTTCCAATACATCTAGGTTGTTGTCAAGCTTTCAATATTATCATGCTTTCATTTTAAGTCATTTGTGAATGATCTTTCATGTGGAATTAATGTTTGATTTCCCTTATACCAAACTGAAAACTAAGAGAAGCAGACTAAGACCCTATTAGCCAAGTGTTTGACGAAAGGTCTAAGCCAAGAAAATCAGAAATTTATATCAGAATTGACAAGGGACACTACAGTGGTATTAGAGCGGTTTCCTGCCATCCTGTTGGGGAAGTACAAAGGGAAAGATGGATTTTGACAAATCCACTATTGATTTGATAAGGAACTTGCAAGCTTTGTTGAATGATCCGGAAACGAAACAGGGATTTCTAGGAATGTTTGGGAAATCAAAGAAAAAGGAAATTTCTTAGCCTACAAGTGATCATGGGAAAACATTCAAACAGGAGCATAGTATGAGCAAGAATGAAATGAGAAGACAAGGTCTATGCTTCACTTGTAAAGGTCTGTGGGAGCTGAATCACAAATGTATGGATGAAAGGATGGTTAAAGAAAATGGAACAAGCAAGAAAGAGAATGAAGTTCATGTGTCTTCAATTGATGGGGAAATTTCTGAAAATAGCAATGTAATAGCAGCCACTTCTATGACGCCAATTAATGATGATTCTTCCAAAGGAAGCAAAGAGGAGAAGGGTACAATTCTGATTTTGGACAGCAGTTGTTTACCTCATTCTTATGAGACTGCTGCTCATATACATGGGGGAACTTGTGAAGACGAGACACCAAGTGCTGGATCACCAAGTGCTAGTGTTGAGGATGGAAATTCCAATAGAGATGCACTTGTGAAGCTTGAAGAATATGACAGGTATATTGATGACAGCAGACACATTTCTTCACTTCATCATGAAAATGATGATACCTTGGAATCATTTCTAGATGGCACTCAAGAATTGGGTGTTAAAGATGAGCTGGGAGGGATGAATTTAAATTATGAGCATTCTGATTTTTTTATGTCAGACTTGGGTGGATGTGGAAATTGACCCTCTTCTTAGTGGAGCAGCCCTTAGTGTTTTGACGACACATGACAATGGAGACACTTTGCAATGGTATGACATCATCACCGATTGGTTTGAGGACAGCAGCATCATGTTCCATGATATTCATGAGATTACAGCCCTTACACATGCAAGAGTTTGTGAAGATGAGTCTACAAGTGTTGAGCATGAAGAAGTGCTTGTAAAAGTTGAAGGCATGACACCAATGCATGACAACAGTGCTGATTGCTATAACAGCATTGTTATAACTCTACATTCTTAGGCTAATGCAGCTCATAATCATGGAAAAGACAATATCATGGAGTTCCCTAATGTTGGCATTCAAGTTTGGGAAGGTAGTCCTGAGACATGGGTTGCTAATGTAAATAGTAAGAGGTATGATTTTGTGCATCATAGCTTAGAAGATGTAACAAGGACTCAAAGCTTGTGTGAAGTATGGTTACGGAAAGTTAGGCAAGCTAAGTTGCTAGCTGCCCAAACAAGACAACACTTACAAAAGGTCCAGGAATGCGGCAACCATATAGAACATGAGCGTAGTGACCTTATCAGATCAGCCACACATGAAATACTTTGGGGTGTTAAGGAAGACACCTACATTACAAATTTGAAATGTGCATCTATTTCTTATGATATGTCAGTTATCTATTTACTGATTGGTGATTTAATTTTCTTTGATTCTGCATGGGTTAGTGGCTGTCCTGTTTGGTTTTCCAAAGCACTTTCAGATTTGGCATGGTCTACACCAGCTATCCAGTGGCACGAAGGTGTGTGGGGACATACCTATTCGATGTGGAATGATTGTGAGATGGATTCCTTTGATTTACAATGGTATGTTGACATCTATGACATCATTCATGTTGCTGATCGGAGTTATCTAAGCAATGTTGGGTGGCTGTTTATGTTGTTTCATTGGCATGAGGGAGTTCATTTCCACATCTCCTTGTTGGTCAGCCTTCCAAGATGGGAGATTCATGGTGATTGGAGGAATCATTTCATCTTCATCACATGTGGTAGGATTGATGGATTGGTTTGGGATCCGGGTATTGTCAGGGTTGAGGCTTGCAATCTTGTGGCACGTGATGAGGTGGTCGAGCTGATTCAGCAGATACAATTGGTGTTACAGGAGCTTTTGCATGTTGATAGGAACATTGCACATTTTTTCATTTGGGATCCAGGTGGCATGATTCTTTAGGATGTTTTGTTGAGCAGTAGACATTGCTTGGGGTCAAGCAATTTCAGGAGGGGCAGATTGTAATGTGCCCATTTTTCTAAGCCTCTTATGAAGTTTTAGCCTTTTGGCTAAGTGGAGAAATAAAGAGAAATTAATTAAATTAATTTCTTATAAAGTCATTAAATAAATTAAAAATTAAAATGTGACATATTTAATTAATTTAATTAAATAGTGACTATAATAAAATATTAAGTCATAAAGTCACTAAAATAAAATAATATTATTTTATTGCAAATGGAATCTTCTAGAAGCTTCTGGATGTGGAGATGAAAAAAGTATAAAGGGAGATCAGATTGAAGCTTCAAGGCAGATTGGAGACTGATTTGGATATGATGAAATGACTGATGCGTTGCATTAGTTAGTTGAATCTCTGAGGACGCAAACCTTCAGTAGATTGATAGAAGGGCTGGACGAAACCCTAGTTCTTCATTTTGGGAGTAGGTTCGCGACGAAATCTACATTAGTGCCTACATTGTGAAAGTCTTCTTTCGAAGGCAAATTTGCAATTGAGAGGAAGATATTTTCAGTCTTCCAATTTGAGCTAATTGGAGAGTTTAACTTTAGTCCATGGTGGACGATTTTGATTAAGTCTTCAGATTTTGGGTTTGGTGGTTTCAACTGCTCATTTGGCATATATCTGTTTTGATTGTTATTGGAAACAATGGGATTATTTGCAGGGGAAATTGCAGGGGAAATCGGGGAGCAAATTTTACGTTTTCAGGTCTGAGATAAAGTCCCCCCAGCACCCTATTTTATTCATATCTCATTGTGGAAGTATCTTCTCAAAGGTTGGTTGACAGCGATTTCATTGAGGAGGGAAGGCGATCTTCCTTGATGCATTTTGAAGGAGATTGAAGGGCGTTTTTGGAGAGATTTGTCCAAGTTACAGGTTTGCATTCAAGGTCTGATCAGATCACCTGCGAACCACATTTTTGCTCATAGCTACTGTTTGAAGGTGGATACATTTGTGGGTGTGAGCTCAATCCAATCGCCTAACCTAGGCGATCATTTTAAGCCTTCATTTGGAGCCTTGGACACTGGTATTATTTAATTATCTAACCTGCAACTTCAGGGGTTAGGCGGCATACTTGAGGAGGGGTGTTTTCTTGTGTAGAGGCTGTCAAAAATCAACAAAATAATCAGGCACTATCACCCAATATTCTCCTGCAGATCGACATCTTCAGAACAGGTTTTTGACATGTTTTGTCTTGTCAATTGGTTATATTTCTGAGTATAATGTCTTCAGATTTAAGAGCAGACATGAAGTGATTATTTGGTTATTAATAATAAGGTTTCCTATGTCATGTAATGACTGATAATAATCAGAAAGCAATAACAACAGTCTTGATGCTTAATGTAAGTCTGAAGCATGTATGTGAGTTGTTTGACAAAATGCCATTGTCCTCAGAAGCCTGAAAATTAGAAATTGTATTAGTTCATATGTTTGAGTTTTTTAATGCCAAATTGTGCTATCATATGAATAGAGGATTACGGAGTCTGAGGCTGCACCTTATATGATTGAATTCTGAGAATGTATGACAATTATTTGACAAAATGACAGCTAGTAGATGTCCATGTTTGAGAGCTTCGTTTATCTTCCAATACATCTAGGTTGTTGTCAAGCTTTCAATATTATCATGCTTTCATTTCAAGTCATTTGTGAATGATCTTTCATGTGGAATTAGCGTTTGATGTCCCTTATACCAAACTGAAAACTAAGGGAAGCAGACTAAGACCCTATTAGCCAAGTGTTTGACGAAAGGTCTAAGCCAATAAAATCAGAAATTTATATCAGAATTGACAAGGGACACTACATAAAGTAACAATAAGTTTGAAAAATACCAAATTTATAAATCTGATCCAAACTTAACATGGTATCGGAGCTAGCATAAGGAAAAGATCAGATCAGATTTATAAAGACAAGTCTACCCTGTGTTGTGCGTTGCACACACTCCCTGTCGCCGACAGGGTCCCCCTCATTTTGGTTTTTAGCCTTTGCCCTGTTGAGTTCTGCGCAGGGTGTCTAGCGTCTTTTTTTTTGAGTGCCCAAAATCAGTCCAAAGGACGATGTTTTTATAAGCGTAAGCCTAGGAATCTGCAAGGTGAGTTTAACGCTTAAGTTGAAAACTTTTCAAATATCGCTTTTTGGCCGATTTTCGCCAAATTTGAGGGCAAAGTTAAAACTTTGAAAAGCTCGCAAAAGGCCTGGTGGCCCAAAAACACAAGTTTAAAAAGAGCTGGAAAAATCCCTCAGGAGGTCGATTTTCGCTTTGAGGTAAGACGTTCAAGTTAAAACCTTTGCAAAATGTCCTTTTTTTCCCGAATTTCGCCAAAAGGGGTAAAAATGCAGAAAAAGAAAAAACTTTGCAAAAGTCGTTAAAACGCCGAACTTTGGCATTACTAAGTAAAATGTCAAAGTTTAAAAGACTTGCAAAATCTCCTTAAGGCCCGATTTTTGGCGAATAGGAGTTAAATCGTTAAAAAATTAAAGTTTGCGAAAGAGTCAAAAAGCTCGAACTTTGGTGATAAAGGGGAAAACTTTAGAATGTTAAAACTTTGCAAACGAGCGAAAAACCCCCTGAAGTTCGGCAATAGAAGGCGAAGTGTAAAGAGTATCGAAAAGTTTGCAAACAAGGCCAAAGCCCCAAATTTCGGCAATAAGTGAAAATTAAAGTTCGCAAAAGGAGCAATATCGCCGAAATTGATACCAAATGTAAACAAGCGTTAAACTTCGCGAAATCTTGTAAAGTGCCGAACTTCGACGTTTAGGAGTAAAATGTTAGAAAGTTAAAGCCTTGGCAAATAAAGGAAAAATCCCGATCTTCGGCAATAGAGCGAAAATCTGAAAAGGTTAAAACTTGCGAAAAGGAGGAGTGTCGAACTTCGGCGTTTAGTGAGCAGAGTGTTTTAAAATATGCAAAAAGTTAAAACTTTAAAAATCATGAAACTTCCAATTTCAGCGATGAAGGAGTGAAGTGTCAATGGGTTAAAAGCTTGTAAAGAAGCCAGAAGCCCGAACTTCGGTGACAAAGGGAAGAACGTTAAAATCGCGAAAGCCCAAACCCTCAAAATTCGGCGGATAGGAAGAGTGTTAAGCGTTTAAACTTTGCAAAAGAAGGCGAAATACCGAGCTTTGGCATTAGGAGTAAAAGTGTCCAAGCGTTAAAAGGTTCGCAGTATCGCAAAAACCCTCCCCTTCCACGTGAAAATCGGGAGGCATATTGGGGAAAACGTCATTCTTTTTTTTTATGAATCGCGAGCTGTGCATTTCATCTCTTTCCCAAAAAACGCAAGGCATAAGATAGGGTGTTCGCATTTTACGCCCTCTATCCCGAAAATCGGCAAGCGCATGAAAGTCGCAAGTTGAGAAAGGGCATTTTCAAATTTAAAAAAAAAAAAGAAACAACCCTGTAGGCCGGGTTTGTGCGGATTGGCATCTTGTTTGTCGGGTAAGCTCGCTTTGTCTCCGTTGAAATCATTTGAAATATATGCAAGATTGGTTAGATGTGTTTATGCAAAATTGATTAAATGATTAAAACCCGTAGACCACATCTTTCCCTTTCGAAAGGCATCAAGCAAAGCAGCAAAATCAGAGTCTATCCAAAAAGTTAACAAGGAATGCAAATTTCAGACTGGGGGAATTTTGAACCTCATTCATTTTTGAAAAACTGATCTTGAATTCATTCTAAGTTAAAGTGTAATGTCCCCATTTTTCTAAGCCTCTTATGAAGTCTTAGCCTTTTGGCTAAGTGGAGAAATAAAGAGAAATTAATTAAATTAATTTCTTATAAAGTCATTAAATAAATTAAAAAACAATTATAGATTAATAGATCGGTTTATTATAACTGATGTGCTTTAAGCGATTTAACCAATGTGATGATCGAACAACAGATTATGTAAATCTAACTTGATAATGGAGTCAAGTCGATTGTCATCGATTGGCATTAATTTGAAATCATTGCTTATGGGGTTTAACGATATTGTTGTCTCAGTCAGTCCTCAAGAATTATGACTAAAGCTACCTTATCGTTAACACTCCCTCTTAGCTAGGGAGGAATTCTTCTTATCCTTTATAAGTTATATCATCTTCATTGTGATGATTTTCCACAATAGCCACATCTATATGTGGAAGAGAAAGATATCACCTCACTGTGATATCAAGTGTTATGGCATGTCCACGGATATCATGTCACATGATATCCACCATAAATCTCTTAATGTAATACCCACCATTATGGCTTGTCCACGGATATCACATCTCATGATATCCACCATTATGGCATATTCAAGGATATTACTTCATGGCATGTCCACGGATATTACGTCACATAATATCCACCATGAATATCTCTTTATGTAACACCCACCATCATGGCTTATCCACGGATATCACGTCTCATGATATCCACCATTATGGTATATCCATAGATATTACTTCTAGAGATATCAACCATCATGACATATCCATAGATATCATGTCTCATGATATCCATCATAATGGTGTGATCAATCAATATTGTAAGATCGTCACCTTACAATAATGATCAGATATACAAGAGTTTATCATTGAGAGATCGTCACCTCACAATGATATCCACCATGGCTCATCCAATGGGTGAACACAAGTACAAGAAGGTCATCATAGATTCTCTCACGAGATGTTGTCATGGAGTCACACACATGACATTAATCATGAACCATATCAGATTAATAAGTTGCAATAATAAGAGTTTACACTCTAAACATCTTATAATAAGAAAGAATACATTAGTATAATAAACAATACAACCAAATCAATGATGTTGAGACTTAATCTCAGCTAGGGCTACATTTTCCACCATACCAAGCTTATCTCGAAAGTGCACAAACTTTATTCTGGAGAGAGGCTTGGTGAGAATAATTGTTGTCAATTCATAAGTACTAATGTTTCTTAACTGAATAACATACCTTTCCACTTGACCTCCACATGCTTTGACCTTTCGTGAAATACAAGGTTGGAGTTTGCATCACTCTTGGTGTATTCCAAGCTCATCAAGTATTCATCTATCTAGAAATATCATGACTTAGGAGTTAGCATAAAGGGCCTTTCAGTCTACATGGGACTCCATCCCATGAATCATAATATTTTGACTGATCACTAGAGAAATCATCTCGACATAGTCCACTCCCTCTGAATCAATATGACCAAGATTATCGGATATCAATCGAAGCATATCTTCTTAGTTTCTCCCTCTGTCACAGAAGCATCCCTTGCTCACATGGACCCAATAATAGAAGATATCTTGCTTCAAGAGACTCTCATTTTCTAGTATGATCCTCATATGCCTGAAAGTGCAAGATCCAAAATCACAATGGAACTATTGTCATAAGATCGAGCCCTAGACAAGAATATGACCGTCCTGAGATTTAGAACAAAATCCCCTAGTGTTGACGTGTATTTTGTACACAATCATACACAGAATAAAATACCTAAAGGCATCTTATCCTCTCTTGAGAAAATAGTCTCTAACTGCTGAAGATTCGCGTAAAGGATCAGTTAGGTAGACTCCAAGGTTCTTTTAGTGGGGTCTCCACGTGTGGACAAGCTCCAGTGGTATGATGTGATTTGCTGGAATCACAAGGGGACTTACATTGAACTTCCGATCTGCTTTGCTGGACACAGGCTCTTACTAACTTAGATTAAAAAAAATGGAAAAAGGATAAGGGCGAAGAGAGGATCTAATCCTAATACTAAGAATGTAGGAGCAATCATTTGATTTTTTTTGATGAAACTCTAACTAGGTCTTGTTTTGACATCAATGGAACATCTACACAAGGCTAGTGCGATCTTCTAAGGAAGCTTTATGATGTTCAAATCATCACCGCAGGCATAGATACCATCCAAGTTGATGCATATCAATGAAGAGGCAACAATTTGAAATTGAGCTTAGGCTGAATGATCCAGTTGACTACGCAAGGCAAGTCTGCAATCAACAAACTGCTAGTAGTATGGATATACGAATTCCATCATCAATTAATCACATTTCCTCCATTCATCTAATCATCTACCATCTAAGATTGAAGACTTCAACAAGAAACCATGCAAATTGCAAGAAAACGACATATTTCACCATTACTTCAATGAAAATGGAGTTTGTTTACAATCAATGGCAACAATTTCTTGCCTTGTCCTCCTATTCTACTCTCTATCTACTAACTACTTTCAACTATTTCTATACTATCTCTCTCTAATTCTACATTATTCTTTACAAATAAAATGTTTGGGCTTATATAGTGCCCACAATACAATTTGATGGCTTAGATCAATTCAAGATCGATGGCCAAGATTTTACAATGAAAACCCTAATTAGGGTTTGTTACAACCATTACATAACATTTAATGCTTGACCAATGAAATAATTGTATTGCTTGGACACATGTCCCTTCTAGAAAAATCGACCAATGGATAGCCGGGGTAGGTACATTGGAGTTTGTGTCACCTTCCATGAGTTAAGTACATTGAATCTGGACATGCTGAGATGGACCTCACTGATTGGAGAAATGATGACTAGGACGCCACCTCATTTGACACTTGTAACTTGGTAGATATTCAACTTGATGTTGTTGAGAAGCTTGCTTTAATTAATTCATCTGGAACTATTTTGCTTCTTCAACGAGCCCTTGTTCTAACTCCTTGCGTCCTTGATGTGCAGGAAGATGATGTACCTCGCCTTGGAACGCTGGATTGAAAGAGGTCGCCCCTGTCCTAGTTTGATCGTCCTGGCGAAGACCGTCCTGATGAAGACCGTCCTGGCGAAGACCGTCCTGGATCCGGCTTGATTTTCCTTGAAGAGATCTCCATTTGATGCCTACACAACATTTCAAAATTAGTAACATGATTTTGCAATACATAACATAAATTAGAGAGCAAATTTTTAGGAAACTTAATGATAAGTCCTTTATTAATCATTTCCTAAAAAAGACTGAGCTAAGGCAAAACAAAATTTCAAAATCCAAAATTAAGGAAATGACAATCAACGTTCGAAATTAAAACAATAAATCCATATCGTCATACCTCTTTGAGAGCTTAACTCTAGAATGCAAAATAAAGGAATTCGCCTAGGCAAAATTTGAAATTCGATAGTCTTGATGTGATCTTCAAAAGAACGTTCCTCTTATCAACTTCGCCACCCTTCAAGTCTTGGACGTGATTTCCTCTTCAAGTTAGCAATTTCGCCATCTTTGATATGTCTTTGACGTCCTAGGCAACTTCGCTCAAATGGAAACTTCAAGTTCGCCTCTCCTTTGGATAGTAGTTTCGCACCACCTTTGATTGAATTCGCTCCTCTTTTGCCTTCTCCAAGTTGCATATGAGAGATGATAAATGATGATGTGAAAATGAAATAAACACCTTCCTTTATAGGCGCTCACCTTCATATTGACCTTAGGCCGACTTTTTGCAAAATATAGCAATTAAAACGATTTTTAAATAAATAATAAAGGCCGACCTTGACAAAATAAACCCAAGCGCTCCCTTTTGATTTTTATTAAATTAATAATTAATTATTAAATGCCTTTATTTTTAATTAATAAATTTCGATTTTTTACAAAGGCAAAAAATAATTAATAAATACATACCATGCGCTATTTAAATGCTTTTAATTAAATATCGATTTTTTTCTAGCATTTAAATAAATTTAAAAAATGTTTGTTTAGCGCCCAAAAATGAAAAAGTGGGAAGATACGTACCTCATCGCCCTGGTCCTTGACTGAGGGACAGGAGCGATTTTGCTCTTGTGGGCCTCATTTCACTTCATCACCTTCGAAAATTATATTCAACGGATTCGCAATGCCTCCTTTCATTCATTCATGCCTTGAGATCGGTTGAAATTTGGCGAGAAAATCATCTACAACAAAAATCGCTCTGGTCCCTTCCTGAGGGACAGGAGCGAACTTAAGCATTTTGGTCCTTTGTTGACGTTTGATAATCTTCAATTTGTCTTCAACGGGTTCGATTGACCTCCTTTCTTGCCTTCGAACATAAAATTTGCTTGATCTTTGCCCAGATCGTACCTTATGAAGAACTTCGCTCTGGTCCTTCAGTGAGGGACAGGAGCGAATTTGACCCTCTAGGCAAAACTTCATCATTTCATTGTTTTTTGATCAAGTCTGGATGTTCTATCATGCTCATTTCGTCCTTCACCATGCCTTTGATGTCTCGATTCGTCCAAACAAGGTCAGGAATGGCTCAACTAATCATTTTCGCTCTGGACCCTTGGTGAGGGACACGAGCGATTCGCCTTGGTCCCTTGGAGAGGGACAGGAGCGCTTTTCGCTCTGGACCCTTGGAGAAGGACACGAGCGAAATTTGACTTTTCGCACTCTCGATCAGGACAATTTTAATGGAATATAAGTATAAGTGACATTTCCTTCTATGTTTCTTCTTTCTTATACTTTAAGTTATATTCCATATATACTTTCAGGATGTTTGAGAGTGGTTTCAGACCTCCAGGAGTTATATTGCAAAATCTAGTTTTTGGAGGTTTTTCAGTTTCCAGACTTAGTCAAATTTCAGGGTCAGGACATTCCAGACTTAGCCAAATTTCAGGATCAGGACCTCACTCAAGCCGGACTTGCTACCCTGTTAATCTCCCCGACAGCACTTCAAGTTATATTCATTTGATAAAATGTACCTCTTTGGACCTTCTCACATCGTCAAGACGTTAAAATCTTGCAAGGACAAAGCAAAATTGGATTTGTAGCTCCGGTCCTTCATTGAGGGACAGGAGCGATTTAGGCAATTAGCACTGTTATGGACGTCCCAAAAATCTTCAATTTATATTCAACGCATTTATCTCATGTTTTTCCTTGTTTTTGAACGTAAACTTGCCTTGACCTTTGTCTGGATTTTGCATAATGAAGGAAATCGCTCTGGTCCCTGGGAGAGGGACGAGAGCTACAAGGTACCTCGCCCTGGTCCCTTGGAGAGGGACAGGAGCAATTTGGTCAATATAGGTCATTCTCCTTCGTTTTTGCATCTCAAATTATATTCATTTGGCAAAGCATCTTCCTTTGGACGTCCTCAAATCATTAAGTCATCAAAATCTTGCAAGGACAAGGCGAAATTGAATTTGTAGCTCCGGTCCTTCACTGAGGGACAGGAGCGATCTTTCCCCTGGAGGCATTTCTGTGCTCATGAAAATCTTCAATTTATATTCAATGGAAAGATCTCGCCTTTCTCCATCACTTCCAATTCGTAATTCATCTTGACCCTGCAAGAACAGTAAGATATTTGAAAACGAGCTCCCGTCCTTCACTGAGGGACAGGAGCGATTTTGCTCCTACAGGCCAAAATATCATGATTTTACACATTTTATCACTTCACAAGGCGAAAACAAATCATTTGAAATGCCTAGGATCAAAATTCAAAAAAAGTCAAAATTTGGTCAAAAATATTCAATTGGACAAAAAAATTCACATTTCATCTTCAACACTTAGACAAGTTTAAGCTCTGCATCAACATTCCAATTGAAAATAGACCATTCTGGCGAATTCATTGCATTCAAAATTTGCATCCTAGAAAAGGAAATTCAAAAAGCTCTCAAAACCGACTGGATTTTGGTCTGAAAAGACAAAAAATAAAAACCCTAGGGCTTGACCCTAAATCCAGACAACTAACAAACTAACAAAACCCTAGAAAAAGCAAAGCGAAAACGAACAAAACGAGCAAAAAAAAAAAAACAAAAAAAAAACATGGGTCCCCATTTGCAATGGGGCGATGTGTGAAAACGTCACAACACCTAGCAGTATGCTCCCTCTCACTTGGAGAGCCCTCTTGTCTCAACTTTGCTTTGTAACCCTAGATGTCATCATCCCTTGTACGAATGTCTCAATAATTACCTCCAATGGACTATTGCACTTTAGCAGGTAAATATATAAAAAATGGAAATGTAAAATCTTAGAATCTCCACTGAAGTCCCACACATGTTCCTCCTAAATTTCAATCTCTACATCACAAATAGAACTTCAAAAAAACACTATAGCCTGAAAACCAACTGCCTGTGGTTCTAAAGATGTCCTGTATGTAAGGGACAAGTTTCTCATAGTAAATTGAAGAAATTTAAACATAAGATATCTAGTTTCTCATAGTAAATTGAAGAAATTTAAACATAAGATATCTAGTTGTAGCTTGTTGTAAACAGACATTTGTTGACAATGTTGATTCACAAAAGAAACGCATCATGTAATTGCATGAATTAATAACTAGCTATGGAATTCATGTACATTATTCAACCATTAAAAAACTTATCTCCTTCAAGTCAGAATATGAATCTATCTGAATCCTATTGTGGAAGAGTTTCACCAACATCTGCAATGGAAGCTTGAGGCATAGTCCTGGTTGGTGATTGCATCGCATAGTGACCATATTTGTCACATCTAAAGCATTGGATTTCTGAAATATCCTTCCTTCTTTTGAATGTAGGAGTACCATTGGATTCCTTATCTTTCTTCCTTTTGAAATATCCTTTCTTACCTTTCATCTTTGAGGAGAGCGAGGCAAGAACATGAATATCTTCATTTATGGAGCTTTGGCCAATGCCTCTTATAGCCAATCTTGACTCTTCTTGAATGCAGTCTGTCTTCAATCGGTCAAATTTAGGGAGTTTTGGTCTTGTGCTTAACCCATGAATAAATGACTCCCATGAAGAAGGGAGACCATTGAGTGCCGACATGGATAACTCTTTGCTCTCTATGGTGTGACCAATGGTAGAGAGTTGATCTCTCAATTCTGTAATCCTCATGAAGTATGATGTGATGGTTTCGCCTTTAGTCATTTTGACATGGTGAATTTGTTGCTTTAGTGCAAGAGCTCGGCTTGTGTTGTTTATCTCATACATGTTCTCTAATGATTTGAACATATCATATGTTGTCTCCAACTTTGAGATAATTGGCACAATATGGTCTTTAACTGAGTCAACCAACATCTTCATGGCTTTATTATTCTTTCTCTTCCATTGAAGCTTCTCATCTTCCTCGTTTGGTTCCGGTATGACTTTCTTCACAAATTCATCTAATTCGTTTTCACCCAAGGCAAGCATGATTCTAAACTTCCAAGATACGAAGTTTAATGCTCCTTCAAGTCTGTCTTCAACTATAATCCCATTCACCATCCTGACATTGATAGGAGCAGTTGAATTTGAAGACGATAGTATTTACAGGATGTTGACGTGTCTGAAATCGCATTACTATGGTTCCATTTGGCCAATGCAGAATAGAATACTAAGAATCCTATCCTCTCTTGAAATAAGGAAATCCCTAGTGCTGTTTTTAATTGATCAATGGGGATTACCTCAATGTTTCGGTTGTCAGGTCTTGACTGCAGGATAGCTTAGTGGTTTGATGTGTTTTGCTGGAAACACAAAGGGGACTTAAGGTTAGACGGATGACTTCGAGTGAGTTCCCTAAAGTTTAACAGTCCTATATCATTTGATTTCACTTGGATTGATATTATCTCAACTTGACTGTATGGCTTCTTCTTGGTAAAAAAAAAAGAGAAAAAGGAGAGGAGAAAAGAGATAGAGAAAATCTGCTTAATTTATCTAAGATAACATGTTCAGGAAAACAGACAAAAACCTCCAAAAAACCAAATTTAACATTATCAGCTAATAAAGCACAATGCTGTAAAATCTAGTGCAATCTTCAAAGGGAACTAAATTTTCATGCTACAAAACAAAAATGCAGAATTTGACATTCATTCACTTGATGTTTAACAACCGAACTGAGCACACTAATGGGTTCAGACTAACCATGCAGGGGGAGTGACAATTAGCCAATCCTTAATGGTATGAACACCAAGGCTTCTATCAAATATTATCCTAAAAATACTATCTGAAAACAAAAGACATAACAAAAATATTAAATGGTGAAGGAGACCATGCACTCGCAAAGAAATGAAACAACTTTAATTTCCATTAATTCTGCATAAATTTCGCCAGAGCTTTAGCAACAATCTTAGACTTCTTACAAAATAAGGGAAAACCAACCCCTTTAAATAGAGTTTCAAAACTCAGATGAATGGCCAAGATTAAAACAAAACAAGTGGCCCAGATTCATCAATACAACATAGTACCCATGCCAATAAATAGGAGGCAAAATATCAACAACCACCCAAGGAG
The DNA here is from genome assembly GCF_030272615.1 of Cryptomeria japonica. Taxonomy (NCBI): domain Eukaryota; kingdom Viridiplantae; phylum Streptophyta; class Pinopsida; order Cupressales; family Cupressaceae; genus Cryptomeria; species Cryptomeria japonica. The sequence goes on along the minus strand of NC_081410.1, from coordinate 371,427,424 downwards.
GAATAATAACTACCTAAAAAGGCAATTAATAACTACCTAAAAGCAGCTCAAAAAGTGCACATGCACGAAGCTCAAAATTTATAGCTGACTTGGTAGTTAGACATGAACTTTATGGCCAAAAGTGTCTTTTTAGATTTTAGAAGAATTCTACACTTTATGAAAGCACTTTTTCCTTTCCTGCAGTAGACTCCTTTGTGATAAATTCGACCTCGTCGCGCAGGTACTCTCCCCAGATATCCCGATCGGCTGCACGCTCTACTCGAACGTAGTCTTGAAATCTTAGACATAACTTGAATAGTTTGGTTGTCGACAGCATAGGAGGATTAAACATTTTGTAATGAATACCCTGTAGGAGGCTATCTAAATTTTCCAACTCTTCCCTCCAGTATGACTTGTGATTTTCAAAGCATGATATGTCTGCTTGCAAGCCACCAACAAAATCTAGATCCTCCATGGAGTAAGTGACCCTGGGTTTAAGCTTGTCCTCCCACTGTGGTTGCACCTCATTATCTTCCATACTATATTTCCAACCGGGAACCATTGATTTGAGGATCCTTTCACCAAGATCCTTCACATTTGATAAAGCGTCCTCACACTTATCTTGCATTTTATTGATATTATCCTTCATGTCGTTCTTCATGCTGAGAGTCCAATACCATTCCTTGAAGGTATTGACATTATAAGGATTTAGGATAATATCAATAGTGGGGATTTGAGAGCAGGTCCAAAATAGAGCCCTAATGAGGGGCAATGCCTTGACAATCGCCTCATGAGTATTATAGCATTCCTTCCTTAGCTTACACATTTTGATAATAGTGGATTCCCTATGGAGGGCCATTTCGCGCAGATCCTTGAAGATTTGCTCTCCTCTTCCCTTAATGCTTTGAATCCATTCTGTGACAGCCTTGGCGGTATCCCATACTCCTTCGAACTTTGTTGTATTCCTTTGCGCCAATGCTGATGGGGGAACATGGGATTCAAGGGCATGATGCAACGGTCTCGGCAAGTGATCAATGTACCCCTCGGCCTACTCAGCATGAACTCGGTACATGTTTCTCTCAGCAGTTATCTCGTCGAGTTGCCAGAGCATATTTTGCACAAAGTCCTTGAACTCCTCCCTTTTTTGTTCTTTGGTGGCTTGCCCTATTGAGACAGTTGTAATGCTATAATCGGCCAACGCAATTTGATCTGCTGGCTTATTGACAGGCGGGGTAGCAATATGGATGGTGCGGTTCCTCTGTTCATCCTTGGTGATTCTGGAGTAGGTCTTAGGCTTTTTCTTCCCTTTGGACTTTGTTTCCCCTATGCGAGAGAAAATGTCCTCCAAGTCGATAGGTGGCTTGGTGGCTGCCTTCCGCTGTGCACGAGCAACTAACCAGTCTTGAGGTATGGTCTGCCTGGATGCTATGGTCAAATTCCCACTCTGCTCTTTAAAGGTTTCAGCTGGTTCATTGCATATCTGTAACTGATTCGTTATAGGAGGAGCAGAGGAAGTGTCCAGTCCTTTGCTTATAGCTGAGTTCTCCCCTACCTCACTGAACAACTGTCGGGTATCCCCATGTGGTGGTTGCTCCTCAATTCTGTCAGGCTCATGGGTCTCATCCGCCCTCGTTCTCCTTCAACGGTGGTGTCCTCTTTGTCTGTACTATGTAGTTGCAACTCGTGCCGACTCCCCTGGGTGAGTTCATGTACGTCAACCTCTTGATTGGACGAAATTTCTCCTTCCTCAACTTGATTTTCAGGTTCACCAGAATCAATGATCTTCACCTCTGTATTTAGCTCGTTTTGTGCCGGAGGATTATCAGCCTCGAATGCATCAAAATCGCTCTGAGAGGGCGGGGCAGGTATATAATCAAGTTCAACTACATCATCATCGGAACTGGGGTCCTTGGATGATGAAGTGACCTCTGGCCTTCTAATAGGGATCTTCTCCCTTCTATTCCTTTTTGATGCCCGAGTCCCTCTATTAGCTCTGGCTTTCTTCCTCTTTTTGGGTTTCTCGACCTCCTCTTTTGGTGCACTTGAGGTTCCCTCATCTTCCGAGGACTGAGAATCAAGGCTACCCATCATATGGTATGTGAATTGAACTCCCTCATCGGTTAGTCTCTCAATCTGTTGGTGTAACCATTGATCGGTGTACCTTCCCGGGGCTGCCATAACTGCCTCAAAATCAGTAATTGGGTCCTGAGACCAATCAATGCCTGGCAAGAGGTGCCTTACTGCTTCAAACTCCCAAACCTGTAAGCAATTTCCAGAATCTGTTACCTGATCCGGGACCCAACAGTATTCATAAAGTCGCATTTGCTGCACACTTAACCTTGAATATTCATGCCGTCAGACCTCATAGTCATCAGAACAATTCTTCCAATAGTCTTCAATAGATTCCTTTGCTTTGTAGCACCTGTCGTAGGCTCTCTTTGCCAAATTGTCATGATCAAAACATTTCCTTGGGAAATGTTCTTGTAGGCCATAAGAGGCTAACTCAGCAAGTGACTCATCAGCATGAGTTGCATTCTTTAAATGTACATCGAGGTTACTCAAAATCATAGGGAAGGTGAACCCGGACTGCTTCTTGTCTCTGAGTAAACTGTTCGCCGGACGTGCTTGCCTTGCAACTTCCAGAAGAATTATTTTGTCGGTTGGATAGCATGGAAGTCGGAATGGAGCTCCTTCAAAGCCGGCTATCCGGATATAGGAGAACCTAGGGAACTGAATAAACTAGGTGCCGTACCTTTGTACCAAAATGGTAGCCTATTCTAAGAGTCTTATGTATAATCCCCCCTGCATCAACCTGACTAGGAGCATTGTGAAGGCATCATTGACACGCTCATACTGACCAATAGTATAGGTAGGGTTGTTCTTTTCCCTCTGAGCTATGTCATGATAATGTAGTTGAGGATAGCAATCGTACACCTTTACTTGATTGGGCCCGTTCCCGATTTCACCCTTCTTGATCAACCCTGGCAGTGGTTGGTGTCGGGCGAACATATAAACTAAGTAAGAGGTCATGGTGAAGTGCTTTTTCTCTTCAAGTTCGACCAACTGGGTATGGATATTATCACTTGTCGAACTTGGATTTCTCGGCAAAGACCTGCTCCGTAAAATAGAACATCCACTCTTCAAAAAGGTTAGACTGAGGGAGTCCCATAACCCGGCTGAGCAAGGTGACCATATCTCCATGCTCATTGTGAAAGTCACTTCTGGGGGTCTTTTTCCCAATTCTAATACTCGAAGGCCTTCTCTCCTTATACCATTCCTCGTTTATCAATGTCCTGCATTTAGTAGGGTTCATGTCATATGCAACTTGTGCTTCATCTATGGTTGTCACAATGGGGCTATCCGGGAAGGGGATGTCGAATGCGTCGCCAATGGCCTCAGGTGTGGAGTCAGCTAGGACCATATTCTCAAGAACCACTAATCTGGTATTTGGCTGATAATGTCGAGCAGCCTCAACTACTAGCTCATAATTTTGCACTGATGGAGGAAATCCTGCTGCCTGGGCAATACCACTTTCCATCATCCGCCTAGGCCTGCCATAGGCGTTAGGGGAAAATACCCAGTCTCTGAAGTCCCGAATGTCAATGTGGCCCAAGTCAGTATCGCCTACGTTTTCCCATATGCTTTGGACCTTTGACTCCCTTGGTCCTCCTCTTTGGTATTGGTATTTCATCTTCTTGTCTTTGCGAGGGGTTCAAAATTCCCCAAGTCTGAAATTTGCATTCCTGGTTAACTTTTTGGATAGACTCTGATTTTGCTGCTTTGTTTGATGCCTTTCGAAAGGGAAAGATGTGGTCTACGGGTTTTAATCATTTAATCAATTTTGCATAAACACATCTAACCAATCTTGCATATATTTCAAATGATTTCAACGGAGACAAAGCGAGCTTACCTGACAAGCAAGATGCCAATCCGCACAAACCCGGTCTGCAGGGTTGTTTCTTTTTTTTTTTTAAATTTGAAAATGCCCTTTCTCAACTTGCGACTTTCACGCGCCTGCCAATTTTCGGGATAGAGGGCGTAAAATGCGAACACCCTATCTTATGCCTTGCGTTTTTTGGGAAAGAGATGAAATGCACAGCTCGCGATTCATAAAAAAAAAGAATGACGTTTTCCCCAATATGCCTCCCGATTTTCACGTGGAAGGGGAGGGTTTTTGCGATACTGCGAACCTTTTAACGCTTGGACACTTTTACTCCTAATGCCAAAGCTCGACATTTCGCCTTCTTTAGCAAAGTTTAAATGCTTAACACTCTTCCTATCCGCCGAATTTCGAGGGTTTGGGCTTTCGCAATTTTAACGTTCTTCCCTTTGTCGCCGAAGTTCGGGCTTCTGGCTTCTTTACAAGCTTTTAACCCTTTGACACTTCACTCCTTCATCGCCGAAGTTAGGGGTTCTACCTCATATCGCCGAAATTGGAAGTTTCATGATTTTTGAAAGTTTTAACTTTTTGCATATTTTAAAACACTTTGCTCACTAAACGCCGAAGTTCGACACTCCTCCTCTTCGCAAGTTTTAACCTTTTCAGATTTTCGCTCTATTGCCGAAGATGGTGGGTATTACATTAAGAGATTTATGGTGGATATCATGTGACATGATATCCGTGGACATGCCATAACACTTGATATCACAGTGAGGTGATATCTTTCTCTTCCACATATAGATGTGGCTATTGTGGAAAATCATCACAATGAAGATGATATAACTTATAAAGGATAAGAAGAATTCCTCCCTAGCTAAGAGGGAGTGTTAACAATAAGGTAGCTTCAGTCATAATTCTTGAGGACTGACTGAGACAGCAATATCGTTAAACCTCATAAGCAGTGATTTCGAAATAATGCCAATCGATGACAATTGACTTGACTCCATTATCAAGTTAGATTTACATAATCTGTTGTTCGATCATCACATTGGTTAAATCGCTTAAAGCACATCAGTTATAATAAACCGATCTATTAATCTATAATTGTTATTGTTAAGTTAATCAACCGATCATAATGGAATTGATTAATGAAAACCCTTGAGTATCATATATCAAAGATGATACGATCATTGTAGATGGATATATATAAAGTTTATACAATTGCAGATCATCGAAGTACAGTCGGGATACAATATAACAGTTTGTGACCAATATATATATATAAATCATCTTCGGTGATAAGTATATCTGCAGATGGTTAATGATATTAGTCATAACTTTAGTTAACCCGATCAATGGTCAAACCGAATCATCATCATTAACCTGCTTCTATTATCACATTATTCTACAATCGATTAGTTATCGATTCATTTGTTAATCATTGGTTAAAGCATAACCGATTATAATTGAATCAATTAAATTATGAATCGGTTTGGCCTCAAGACTCTTCACGTAGAGTCGCATCTCCTCTATTGTCTTCAGGCATCATATATATATATTTGATACAATTCGGTTGGAGGTGACATAGAGAAGATTACAAGAGCAGGTCGTGAGAATCAGTACGTGGATATTAATATCTAAATCAAGATCATTAATTTACTCAGCAATACGTAAACATTGGTATTGAAACTTTGATCATTTGAGATCGTGATTATATCTATATAAACATTGAACATCAAATATAATATTCAGACTCAATTCCTACCTTGTATAAGTCGAATTGAATTCATTCTAAGTTAAGTAACAATAAGTTTGAAAAATACCAAATTTATAAATCTGATCCAAACTTAACAAAGCCAAATTGCACAACTTCCGCCAACATACGCATTGCCTATACCAAATGGGAGCTTTGTAATAGGCTATGGACATTCATCTAAGCAAAATGGATGGAGGGCTTTTGTCAGATATTATAGTTGGAAATGCTTTGGTAGAAATGTATGCAAAATGTGGAAGCATTGACAAGGCACATGACTTGTTTGACAAAATGCCTGAAAGAAATGTGCTCTACATGATATGCACATAATGGATTCGTTGAAAAGGCTATGGAAACTTTCAAGAAAATTCAATTGGCATTTGTAAAGTCAAATTCCACAACGTTTGCCAGCATCCTCCTGCCTCTGCCAAAATTGGAGCTATAGGATAGGGTATGGACATCCATCAAACCATAATTGGAGGGGGTTGTTTTCGATAGATCTGCAACTCACAAAGAATATTCTTTGCTTCACGATTAAATTAGAAATCGTCTATTGAAATCTCTACAGACATTCAAGATAAGAATGAGTTTGCTAAAATTTTACCATAAAAACTTTCACTTCTTCTAAAGATATGTGAGTAAATGAATAGTGTCTCTAAAATTGATCCTCTTAAATAATTAAATCACTTCAATTAAACGTTCAGATAAGGTTTGGGTGAAGCGCCCACACTGCAAACTAGGAAGAAGGGATAGCCCTATGGGGATAGATTGTTTCAAATAATAATAGTAGGTTGAGCGAGCTAAGCTTGAAGTGAAGATGCAGGGGCATAGTCCAAAAACGAAGGGGTGGGGAGGAATTCTACTCTCACTATCGAGCCGAGGGAATTCAAATCACAAACATAATTCACTTATGACCAGGTTAAATGATGGGGGATGAGATGCAAAAGAAGAAAATTGTAGAAAGGTAGTTGTCCCTCCTGCTGAGCAGTTGAGTTTTGATAGCTAAAAATGTTGTAAGCATATTTTGAGTTTTGATAGCTAAAAATGTTCTGCGCACATGGAGGAAGGACTGGGAGTACAATCTCAACGAGAGATAGTACAAGTGAGTAGTAAGAATATTTTGTTGAAAATGTCTATCAAAATTTTTTCTTCATGTTTTATTTCCATTTACTAAGTATAATGTTGAAAATTGTATTGTGAGAGATTTTCTCATTTGTTTTGTATCATTTTGATTCGGTTGTTTTATTTTCATATACTTTTAGAAAATAGTATTTATTTTTAATTCTATTTATTCATATATTTGGACATCAAAGTAAACATAGTTCTCTTTTTTAATTTGTAAAATGATCTTGAAACTTTCTAAATATTCAAATTTAAAATATGGGCTCTTATCGACTCCCTTCAACTAATTGATATGAGTCAATTTGAACATTAAATTTATTAACTTGTGCTCTAGGTGTTATATATAAGAAGAAACCCTAATTTCCTTTTACATAAAAATAAATTATCTGAAAAATGTCTAAGAGTGTCATAACATTATCATTTGAGCATATCATTATTGCATTGTCTCCTTACATGATATCTAGATATATTGCATGATTGTCTTTTATCTTTATTTTATAAAGTTGAATTGGTAACAAGTGTTTGACCAAGGAATAACACCTTACCTAGATTGCTCTCCAACATTGTCTATAGACACCATATCTGTTTACCAGGGCATGGACTTTAAGACAAACCTATTTTAGATGACAAAATTGGTGAAGTTTAGATTCACAAACCAAGTTCAAATTCACACATACATAGATTTTAGCTCTAGACTTTTGTACGTAAATGTTATAATTTCAATCATAACCTAAAAAATACAAGCAATAATTTTAAAACACAAAAGTTTTATGCAACAATAAAGCAATACAAACACGTTTTTTCATCACATGTGAAGCCACGTGATACTGAAGACATGTGGAATAAACATGTTGGAAATGCACCAAGGAAAGGAATTTATAAAAATAAAAAAATGGAAGGATGAGTGACACACATTCCCATGTAACACACCATAGGTAAGCTCACATCAAGAGTCCAAATAAAATATTTACACTACTTTAGGCTTCCTCTCTCAATCTACAACATATAGATTCATAATAGGATCCCAAACTCCAAGGTGGTTGAAATTTAATCTTCTCATGTGTCAAGTCCTCTTTTAATCCCACATTGATTTATTTTTTCCCATTTATCTTTCCCTACAGTGAATTTTTGCTCTAATCCAAGCATTCTTGAGCATTACATTAGCATTTGGTTTCCCTATGCTTGTTCAAGATTTAGATTCAAGTAGTGTATTTATGGTTTATTGGATCTTTCTCTTTTCCAAGTATTTTCCATGCCTTTCTTTATGTTTGTATTTTAATATCCAAGGTTTTGGAATGAATGGATTCATCTACCTTTGCATGTTTCATCCTTTTTGTTTTGCTGAAACTATCTTAACTATGTTGAAAGCTCTCTTTTTGTTGATGAAAACCATAAACATAGTGTCATTTAGTTGAATGTTTCAAACTTTTTCTAAATAAGCCCTATCTAGAGTATCTATATTTCAATGTTTGTAGGATTAATATTTCAAACCAAAAAATGTATATACAATCACAACAAAAAAATTCAAACAATTAAAAAATTCATTTGGTCAAATAGTTAAAACAATTTTATAGTTTGTAGGATGCTAAGTGAGTTCCAAACCTTGAGTTTGTAATATTTTGTATTCTTTAAGATTAAATCTGCATGCTTACAAATTGCTAATTAATGTTGGAATTTTGAAGTTCCCTATTATCAAACCTTGATACCAAAGTTGCATCATCCTAGAATTATTTTTGGAGTCCAAACCTCAAGAATTGTGAGTTCAAATTTTCAAACTTAAAATACACACAAAATGTTGACTGTACAAGTTTGTAGCCATGTTTTGTAGCCACATGATCTTAAGGCTATACCCCTTTGGATATTCAAAGTGAATTTGCTATTATTAGTTGTTTCCTTGTATGACGACCCTTTTGATATATTTCATCATGACTAAGTTTGTTGCCAAAGAAAATAGGAAAAAATAGTTTGAACCAAAAATTATCTAAAAGGTCTTGTCAAGATGTTTTGATATTTATTCATAATTAGATGTAAAAGGTTTAAATACAAGAGAATAATTTTATTGCACTCTTTTATACATGAATGATGGCTTGTGATGATGACATGTGTAAGCATGCAACCAAAAACTTGAACTTGTGAACGTTATAGATGATATTAAAAGAGGAACTATTTGCCCAAATTATCCTCAATGGAAGGTTCGCCTTGTTATACTATATTCTAAAGTAGACTTGTATAAGAAGCTTACACATTTTTCCTAGTTACTAGATACCCCACACGTTCTTCAAAATTTAAATTATAGTGTGAGAACTCTTATTGAGAAATGTCTGGACAAGTATGATATGTTATTGATGGTACACCAACAACTATTTGATAAATAAGAGATTGTTGTGCATATGGATGGGTGAAACTTGATTCTCACATATTCAAATTTCAAGAATGAAGCATCTTTTGGAAAATTGTCAGTTGGGTCTACTACACTAGACTCTCAAATGCTTTCTTCAAATATGTTAATATATATATTCAAGTTCTCAACCGTGAAAGCTATTTCAAACATGTAGATCTAATTTGTATTTAAAAAAGATATGAATTTAGGGTCTAAATCTCACCAAATCAAATTTTAGCTTTTTTTTTTTGCACGTTTCAAAATCAACACAATTGTATTCTAAATAATATGAATTGTCCTTTTACTATGATGTAATATCCCCACAATTTTTTTCAATTTATTTTCAGTTGCAATCACAACAAGAACCTGTTAAGGTTAGGAAATCAAGATACATTAATGCTAAAATTGTAACCCTTCCACTTTCTGATCACCAAGTGCCCAATATGGGAAGGTGAGAGCATACGGTGTTGAGGCGGGAAGCCAGACCCTTCCACTTTTTTAGTGGGATATGGAGAATATTAAAAATCACTTGGCGGTAAACCAGCCAAGGATGATGCAAGAAACTGAAGAACAATCACTCTACCGCTTATGCAGCGGGAGGACTAGAAATGAAATAGCAATCAACTCCACCGCTTATTCAGCGGGAGGACTGAAATGAGATTACAATCAACTCAACCGCTTATTCAGCGGGAGGACTGAAATGAGATTACAATCAACTCAACCGCTTATTCAGCGGGAGGACTGAAATGAGATTACAATCAACTCAACCGCTTATTCAGCGGGAGGACAGAGTTACAATAGATTAGAAGGCGGCAAGCCAATCTCTTCGACTTATGCAGTGGACCAAAGAACAACAATCCAAGTATATAGCTGTTAGTACTACTAATCAGCTTTACAATGCAAACATGGATTACAAAATTACTAGAATCACTGTCCAAACTAGGCGGCAAGGCCAGCCTCTTCCACTTATGCAGTGGGACTAGGAGAGATCAAAGAAATTGCTGTTAGTACTACTACCAGCATTACAATATGAATCATAGAAGATAAGAATGAAGAACCAACAGCTGCAAACAATTACCAAGATCACTCTCTCTCCACACAAAAGAACCCACACACCCAATAACCGACTCCACACAAGAAGACACTCCAAAATGGAAAATATCTAAATCTAATATACTCCCAACACGCTGAAAACACACAGACCAGCAAGCTAAGAACTCACTAATTTACTCATAACTATTTCCACACTCGTCAGAATCACCTCCAGACAGATGCAAATGAGAGATACAATGATGGCGATAAGGATGGAAATGAAAGACATCAACTAACAATGCCCAAACCCATGGCACGCAACCCAAAGCACTCCCAGCATAAAGCGTTTACAGCAAAAAACTTCAACTTGCATAATAAAATTCAATACTCCAAGAAAACCAATGAAAACTTACAAGATGAATCGCTCATGACATAGGAAATGAATGAGAAAATACCCAAAACAAACAAACACTCGAGCAGGAAGATATGACTGAAAATCACCTACAGCCACTCCAAAAACCAGCAAACTGGAAACACACCCAACACACCAAAAACTGAAAATCTCCCAATCACTTCGATCAGCCCAATCTATCTCTCTGGATGAAAGATAGTCACAAATAATCAGCTAGACACTGTCTTTCAAGTACGAAACTGATGGTTGCTAGGAAGCTCTCAACTTCGAAGCTCAACTCTGGCACCAATTCGGCAACACTTCATTACAAATATTCATGGATACCAAAAACAGAGCCCAACACTCTTATTTATAGATTTTGTGTCTCCAAATTCAAATTCACATTCCCTCCAAATGAATGCCAAACCCAAATGTACATTCACTTCACATTATTTTGAAATTACATTTCATTTCTCCTTTCTCCAAGTCAACCTTCTCATAGAAGCAAATATACTTTATAAAAATGACAATAAAATCATAATGTGGCATCCAAGGTAGATAAGTGAAATATATTATAAAATTAACTTATTTCTCCATAAGGCGTCTATCTTGCCTTATTAATATTTCACTTTATAAAGTATTTTTCTTCAACAATAAATCACCCAAGGAATAGTAATATTTTATTTGGCAACAAATACATTATTCCCTCAAGTGGACGCCAACTTTAGCCAATGCTAAAATAACACTAAGTATAAACCCTTTTTTAATGAGAATTTCCTCCAAAGGCATCCAACCATAACTTATAAAATTAAACTGCATTTTGGCACCCTATTATGAAGGTAAAATATTTCGCCAAATAGACTTAGGATAAAAACATTATTTTCTCCTTTTACCTAAGTCGTCCAGCCATAAAATAATCAAATATTAAAACCTTATGCCTAAGGTATTAGTATATTAAAAATACCTTCTCAAATGCTAATTATTGCCAAATTGAGCCGGGGACTGAAATGCTGGAAATCACCAAAACTGAACTGAATCGGAGCTTTGAACTGAACTGCTAAAAATAGTCATCTGAGTGAACACAAGATCCTGCCAAAATAATACTGCCAGAAATAGCCACTGAGCTGAGCTGCAAAACCCCTGCCAAAAATAGTACTTACTATAAATGCACACTGCTAAAAATAGTAAGTGTTTCCAAAGTGATTTTTACCACATTCTGAGTAGCTGCCAAAATTACCAAAAATAGTAAGTCCCGAAAAGGTTCTCAGATTGGTTTGCATGTTATACCATCGCAGAGCTCACAAAAAACCCAGAAAAACCCAGAGAACTCAATTGCTTTTGCCTCCACTTACTAAAAATAGTAAGTCAAACAAACTCCATAGCTTGCTATGCATGTACCCTCACTGCGAAGCTTTCTGAAAACCCAGAAGGAATCCAGAACCCAAACTGACAAATTCCAACAAGCAAGCCTTCGAAAATGCAGAAACATCCTCCGAGAGGTAGGAAACCCTAATTTCTGCTTCTGACTAGCTTACGAGTCTCTGGAATAGGCTAACGGTCCCCAAAACAAACTAGAGCGGAAAAGGGGACATTATATATGACCTAATATATATTTCCATTTTGTTGTAGCCTACGTATGTATCTCAATGGCTCGCATAAAAAGTATTGAAACATTGGTGTTTTGTTCACGTTCTCTTTTGTATTCTCTTAGGAATCATGTTAGAAGTTATCACTCTGAGCATTGGTTCTGCTTATTTACCCATATATTAGAATTGAAGGGAATAAGTTTGCTAACTTGTCCATCTAAAATAACTCAAGGTTCTAGATTATTAGAGTCTACTTTTATCCACTTGTAACTATTCTTGCTGATTTGTGCCAGGATCCTTTGCTAGGAGACTTGCTAGGGAATTTCCGACATGGCAGGTAATTATAGTAGTTTGGCTTATATGCGTCTTTGTTATTGTGCATTACCATCATTAATAATAAGCACTTTTCATGGACTCATGTATCTCAATTTTTTCCTCTAGTTTCTAATAACGGTGACAAAAATGTCCATCACAGTTTCTTCTTGTAGATTTACGATGCCATGGTGACTCAGCATCCATTCCAAAGCCTGCCCCTCACACTGTTGCATCCGCTGCACAAGATGTTTTGCAGCTGGTAAGATTTCTATTCAGTAGACACTGTATAATGTTTTCTAATCTGATTATGTACGACAATTCCATACCAACACTTATAGGGGAAAGAGTTAATTAAAGTCTCGATACTGAAATTGAAATTTCTCTAGGTTTGTTGATTGCTCTCTTATTTTTTAATCCTCAATAGTGAGTCAACTGTTAAGTAGTGTCCATGGAGGTGTATCTCTAGTGGCTGGGTGATGTCCTAGGTACTTGGGGACTTGGAAAGGAAGTTAACAAAAATTAACAAAACTCCTAAATGGGAGATTGCATCTCCATTGAAAATAAAGGATGGAAATTCAAAATATATAATTAATTTGAAAAATTAGTCAGTGTGTGAGGAAGTAGCTTCCTTGGGTTCATTAGATTCGGACTTTGGAATAGAGTAGGTGGAACACTGAAGGAATCTTGGAATTATTGTTCTGTTTGGAAGATGAAACAAATTTCTTTAATGGCCCGTTCCATTGATAAATGGTGGACCATGAAATAGTTCTGCCTAACTCCAATTTTATTGAAGCTATGGAGATTAATGAAGATGATCATGAATTACAAGATGACAAGAAGCAAATGGAAGAACCATTTAGCGTTGAGGGAATTAGGGAGAACAATTAGGAAAATTTAAATGGTACAATTGTGAAAGTCAATGTACATGTTTGGCAGTTAACAATTTTTTCTCAAAGTATGGAAGCTACAAATTATGCAGGACCGACATAATTGTTTGAAATAAATTTGATGGGTGACAATACGTGCAAATTAATTTTTTTGTGATTTCAAGCTAGTTAATACATGTTGTGCTAACTAATGTTATAAGGGATGCTACCCATGTTGTGCAAATCAACGAATACAACAACTTAATGAATTGATAAAAAGAAATATAAAGAAAATTAATTAAGTTGGAAAGGGAAACAAAATATGGTTCCCACATGAAAAAAATAACAATAAAGGTGTTACCGTCCTACCACATGAAAAAATAAGATATTATCATGTAGTGGGTAGAAAAGGGGAAAATTAGAAAGAATAATTATAAAGTTGATCATTCCTCAAATGAATGGCTGTTTATTAAAGTTATTTCCTCTCTACAGGGTTTTTGGCATTCAAAGTTTGTTGTATGGTATGTATTCCTTGCTGCTTCTGCTTCATCTTTCGTACAACCCTTCTCTTGTAGTTCTGAAGCTTCTCCTACTGTATGACATTCTTATGAAACTGTCTTCTATATAGTCTGCGCAAGCAGGTGGAAGTTCGACCAGCACTGTTCCATACTTTGTTGTTCCATTTTTTTAAACCATATGGTTTTATACTGGTTTTCCCTCCATCATATGGTTCTCCATAGTTTCCCTTAATATATCACACAAACAATATGGTCGTCTTATGGTTAAAAAGGCCTTCAATCACACAAACAAACCACCCAGCTGAGAAATAACAATATGACACCTTAATATATGATGAATATCCACTGGTGCAGTTCTGAAAGAGGTCTGAAACCTTGCTGTTACATTCTAGACAACAAAACAATGACTCAAATTTCATGAACAATGTATACCTAGATCATCAATAATAAATATTGACTGCACTAAACAATTCCAAATACCATGCCCTTCACCAAACTACTACATGAAACCAAGAAGTGAACATTTGCAGGTCTGGTATGAGAACAACAATGCTATTACACTACACCTGGCTTCAAATATCACTCCAAATCATGAACAGCAATGCTATTACACTACACCCGGCTTCAAATATCACTCCAAATCATACTTGGAAACAACAAAGTACATCTCCTAATGGTCTGCAATGGTCAAAACATTTCTAGATGCCAACTCCAAAGCTGAAAGGACAAGAAAAGAGGCTGATTCGCCTTTCTAGCCCTCATGCCACCACCATGAAGTGTTACAGCCTTTACTAGGCTGTACAATCCCAACAACAATCCCCTTTAAACCCTTTGAAGATTGAACCTGTAGGAAATCACTGTTACAAGGGGCGGCTAGGTGTGAAATCCAGCATTCAATGATATCTCTGAGTCATCATAAACCCTTCCAATATGTATGGCATGAAATGATTGGTTTGGTATGACCAGGCAAGGATTAAAGTTGTACAACCAGCAATAAAATAATCATTCAAACTCCACTCAACAAACACCTGCAAACTAAAAGAAAATCTCACCAATTTCTGCAAATTTAAAACACATCCAATACCTTCATACTGAAACCCAAATCTGAAACTTCGTTTTTTATGTTGGTGATTCTTGAATATAACTCTTCCAACTAGCTAGGGATCATCTCTCAAATCCAAAACTAGGAATCAAGTGAGAATTTTCATTCTCAAACAATTTTAGGAAGATCACGCAGGTTTATATTAGCCACTCCGTAAAAGACAGATTTGCATACATCAAAACAAGGCATCACCCAACAATGAAGGAGGATCTCAAGAATTGTATTGACCCTATCCCATAATCGCATGCCCAGCAGTGAATGAAATATATTTGTAGGTTAGAAAACACTCAGAAAATCACTGTAACAGGTCTTTAATATTGCTGGGAGTTCTCAGTATTCGTTGTAATGGTATATACCTGTTGTGACCTAATCACACATCACTCCATTCCAAATGGGGACCCCCTACATTTTTGTCCACTTGGTCTTTTGGTGGTTGTCTTTTGGGTAGTCTGGCAATAGTTTCTTCGATCTCCTTGAGTCTGCAAGTGTTTTGGTGAATTTTGGCCAAGTCTGCAAGTGTTTTGGGAAAATTTCTATTTTAGGGTTTTTATCCTTCAAACTTAGAAATGAGGTCAGTAGCCTAGGGCATTGTGAAATCTAAGTGAAGCATTGAAATGAGAATCTTTCAAGGAAGCTACCAATGAAATTTGAGCGAATTTTGAGGACTTACTATCTTTAGTAAGTCTATTTTTAGTAAGTTTCGTTGTGGCACAGATTGGCCTAATTTTGCGTTTAAACAAAGCCAATCTTTTGCGTTTAAACAAACTTACTGTTTTTAGCAGTGTCTATTTTTAGTAAGTGTCACTGTGTCCCGGTTTGCCCTTATTTGGTGTTTGGAAGAACTTACTATATTTAGTAAGTCTGTTTTTGGTAGGTCTATCTCTGGCAGCTGGCAAGGCATTGACAACAGAATATTCTTGAATATATAGTTCCAAATCTAGAAAAGTTGAAGAGCAGGTAGGAGATCAAAATTTTGTCTATGTTTGGAAATCCTTCCTGAAATGAACGAAGCTTGAAAAATCCATTTTGGGCGCATTTCACAAGGACAAAAGGATTGTTCCAAAAATTAAAAAATGTTCCTCCTGCCTCCAGAAGCGCTTGACTCATGCCTTGGGTGCATTTCCCAAGGACTAGAGGGTTTTTCCTTTTTTTGGAAAATCCTCCACTAGGCCCCATTTTGCAGGAGGAAATTCCTCCTTGACCCCCCCAGAATGTGCCCAGGTAGGCTGGTGCAAAATCCAAGAGGAGAATGATTTTTCCTCATGATCAGAATTCCTCCTCCAGGGTCTAAATAAGCTCATGTATTGTTGAGGCCTTGAAAACAGTGAAAAGAAAAATTGGCTAAGTGTTGGAGATTCTTCTCCTCCGGACTCCAAGTAGGACAAAATTCTTGGAAAATGAAAAAATGGTTGTGTCAGAAAATTCCTCCTTCAGGATAGAACACACCCAAGCATTCATAGGACATGAAATGGCAGAACTTCACAAGGAAAGGAATTTTCCTTCTCTAGGTTTGATATGCGCTTAAGAATTCCTCAGAAATGGAAAAGATCATGAAATTTCTTCCAAGGCAAAGAAATCCTCCAAGATATCCCATATGCGCCCAGGATAGAAAGAATCTTGTGAAAGACAAGTTGGTAACATGCAAAATGGAATATTCCGCATTAATGAAGCATAACTAAAGAGATTATGGAAGTTCCTATTTTTGAAGTCAAGATTGATAGGTGGGGTCCACCAGAATGACAAGTTGTCTCCCTCTCGTTAAGGAAACATGAAGTGTGATTGGAATCAATTAATACAACAGCTAAAATTACAGTGTTCCACGGAAACGTGTTTCCCCCTCCCAGGCCTAAGTCCCCCCGTCCCCAAAACTTTTTCCCTTTGTCCCCTCGTCCTCGAAGCCCGTCCCCGCGTTCCCCTATCTCCCCATCCCCAATGACTGTGGAACATTGTAAAATTACCCTGATGCCAACTTAGCAAATTGATGGACAAATTCCTATTTAAACATGGCTTGGGATTTCATTCTTCGCATTGCATTTTGGAGAAATTGAAGCGAGAGCAAAAGTGAAGAACAACTAGGGTGTGATTTTTATCCATAATTTCTTAATTCTTGGAGGCTTTTATTTATTCCAAAGTCTGGAAGTGGCAACGTGGAATTCTTCCCTTGGCAAATTTCTAAAATTCCCTTATCTTGAATTTAATGTTAATTATTCCGTTTTGTAGGAATGGTAGAATCCAACAAGATGGCGAACACTTCCAGGCAGGCACAGATCAAGAACGAACAAAGAGGATTCCTCCCCAAGACAAAGATTATTTCAAAATGGAGAGAAGTCAGTGATACCAACTTGGGAACTTTCAAGTTGGGAGAATTTAGAAAGATAATATTTGGTCAGGACAAACATCCTCCATCAGCTACCACCAAGAAGATAGTGAGAAGCGGCATTGTGGCAGCTATCGGCTTCCCTCTTGCCATTCAATGCCCGAAGCTGATCATGGAATGTGCAAAACATTATGACATTGAAAGAAGAGCGATCCTGGCACTTGATGGTAGACTCTTGGCAAATCTTACTGCTGAAGCAATCGATGAAGCTTTTGGAATCCTCGCATTCCAATCCATGATGTACAAGACCAAGGAAAGAGTGACTTTGATTTATGATTCCAGCATTGAGAGATTTGCTAGAATTGTCAATAGAAAATGGATGTAGAAGTCAAAGCCTCACATTTCAAAGATGCCCAAACAGCTCACTAGCATGGACTTCAAAAAAGAATATGGCGATCTTGTGCTAATGATGAGCCGGGTTATGGGATGTGCACATGCTTACATCTTCGAGTCTTGGATGTTTTACTTCATTGAGGAAGTAATGGATGCCATAAAGATGGTAGATTGGGCGAGTAATTAGCAACAACCTAGACGAGTAGTTGAAGAATTTGAAGCAGTCCCAGTCCTTCTACATGAGTTCGTATATTGTCTACATGTTGGCCAAAATGGGCAAGTTTAGTGGATTATAAGGCAAAGGACCTATGGGATGCGGTCTAGGACAGTTGAAGGTCTACAAGTGTTATCCACAATTGCACTTGTATGACACTACTTTCAAGAAAGCGACATCTTCACCATGTACATTGCCAAATCTTTACAAGGTGTTCACACAAGGTTGTCACAAGAAGTGAGGAAGTTGGTAAAGAAGTATGGGGCTTGGTACATTCAGTTTCCAAATTTATCTACATCTAGGTCCAAGGTTTCTTTGCCCAACCCTATAGGCTCCCAAGGTATTCAATAGATAAAATGGTGTTGTTGGAGATAACTAGACAACTCACTGCCTATGACAAGATTTAGAAGAAGAAGAAGAAGATTGGGCTCGAATTTCCAATTGTCATAGGATTATGATGAAATGTGCCCATCATTGGTAGCAATAAAGAAGTCAATGGATGAATTGTTATTCTACCACCTCGCACATCACACCGCAAGGATGGATTTCAATCTGTATGATAAGATAAGGATGGTAGTTGGCGTAAAGCACAGGCATAGGATGCAACTAGAAGATTATTGGGCTAATGCCAAGGATGACTATGAAATCAGAAGAAGAATGTTCTCCAGGTTGCCTCTTAGGTTGATAAGAATATGTGAAATCGTCCAAGTGCTGGACCAGATAGAAGAAGTGAATACCGTTCACCCAAATTATGGAAAGGAAAGAGATAAGCCAATTCTGGCACCTAACTGGTCAGATCCAGAAATTGATGATTTGGATATCTTAAGTAGGCCAATTATGAAGTTCACAAGGCATTGAGTTGAACGTCATATCAATAAGTTGAAGGCAAAGAACGCCCACTTGACTTACAATTTGATGGGAGATTTAGAATCCCATGATGAGGCCACTGAAGGGTCATCAGGAGCCCAGGCCAGAGAAGAAGCAATTCCCTAGGAGAGGACAAAACGTAGAAAGGAGAAAAGTGTCCCTAGGAATTCATAGGCAAGGTAAAGGAAAGAGGTTCCAAGGGAGGAACTGCAACAGAAGAGGCAAAGGTTGGAAGAAATGCAGTCACCCGACAGCTCCTCAAGTGTACATGAAGTTGATGTTTTCATAGGAGAGGTAGCAAGAAATCAGCCACGGGAAGAGGACCATGACATTTCATAGGCGCGGAATATTCTTAGTGTCAGTGCCTCCTAAAAGCCTATCCAACAGAGGAATGAAGGACAAAAACTTCCTCTAGATATAGAACAACAGGTTTAGGATTGTTTCAGGGAAACAACAATGGGAGACTTAGGACCTTTTGAGGAAGTTACACAGGAATAGGATCAACTTGAGATACAGGATTACCAGATAGCCACTCCAGATTAGCTGAAAGAGAGAATGAGGAAAGAGCCAGAAGAAGAGATGGATCGTGCATTTGAGATTGAAGAATGAATAGGATAAACAAGCCAACAAAGAAGGTTGGGAAGAAATTCTCTAAGGTTACAAGAGATGAATCAGGATCCAAGATTTTGCATGTGGTTGTGCCTAGGGTTGACAAGGATAGAAATGAGATTACTTCGTAGGAATATGATGTGACAACAATTGACCTAGGGTGTGCTACTAAAGCACAAGTGATAGAAGAATTTGATGAATCTTCCTTAGCACTGAAGGAGTGGATGAAGAAAGTGGAAGAGGAAAATAGGAACTTGAAGAGTGAAAACAAAGCCTTATGTGAATATGTACAACGCTTGATGCGTCCATTTAGAGAGGAAGATCAGAATTTTGTTCCTCACTCGTCTCTTCCAAAGGAATCAATGGATGGAATTGAGGAAATAAGGAAAATGCCTCATTGTTCTAAGCAGTGGGTAGAACTTGTCTTCACTACAACTTGCAAATTCATTGAGGATTTGGCTCATTTCTACTGGAGGATCCTAGCTATCCTTGGCAGATTGGAAAGCGTGGACAATTCATGGGAGGATGTGCACATTTATCAAGACTTGACTATTCCACGTCTTGAGGCACTAATGGAGACTCCCAGGCAAGTGTTGATAGATGGAAAGGTCATCAGGGAAAATGAGTCATATGACTTCCCTCAGTGGTTCTATGCAGTAAGTACTAGGAAATAATTCTTTGAAAGATCCAATATGGAGTCAGCACTATTGAGGACAGTGGTCAAGAAGGTTCAAGAGGAAATCTTCAATGCTATCAAGGCATTGTTTGAAAAAAGATTAACTGACAAGGAGTTGATAGTGGACAACTTGAAGGATAGGTTGCATGAATTCTTCTTTGTGGAATCCTTCTCAAAGGAACATTTGGAGAATGTTTCCTTCTTCTCAAGCATAATGTGCAAGACCTAGGAGACTATGTCTAGATGGGAGAAGCTTTTCTCCAAGTGTGAAAAGGATACTGCCATGTTGGAATACAAGTTGGAAATCGTGCCAAGTGTCTTCATATGAGAGCTCAAGGCCATTGTGACTAGATTCATTGCATTTGCCATCAGGGAAAGAGATAATGGCCATCCTATTTTGGATGAGAATCTATAAAATGCATGATGGAGTAATGGGTCATTTATTGCATAGTGGGCACTTTGATGGATTAGCGGGTCATTTAATGCAAGGTGGATGCCTTATTTAGGAGTTATGGGCTATTAAATGCAAATAGACATGATTCGTTATTTATGACCATGCCCACTACTTGGCGCCACATATGGTCACTCTTGGTCAAACCCTAATCAGGGTTTTGCGTGGGCAAATCTTAGCCATTGATCTTATTGTAATCTGGGCCGTCCATTTTCATTTTGGGGCCTATAAAAGGGGTTCACCCCTTCATTTGTAAGGAGAGAATTTGTAAGAAATTGTTGCTTTAAGTTGTCAAGATAATAAGAGTGATTCATTGATTTTGGTGATTACTTGAGTTATTTTGAAGTTGCATGGTTTTTCTTCCTCAGATTAGATTTTTTTTCAAGCAAGTAGATGAATGAGATAGATAGCATTGTTTCATGGTGAAATCATTCGCTCATACCTTTTGTAGGTAGATGATTTCTATTTGTAGTGTAAGGTTGGACTGAGCCTCTTGAATGTGTATTTTTAACTTATATTATCAAGTGAACATTGTAATTTGATGGTGTTCATTGGTAATATGAAAAATCTTTTACACAACCTTTGAAGATTGCACCTCCCTTTGCATAGTTCTCTGATGTTGGCGAAACAAAGGGTGGTCGATTTCACCTCAGCCCTTTGTTGTCTTTTGAGTTCCTTAGATTAGATTAGAATCTCTCTAAACCCTTTCCTATTTACTTTCTGCATTTTATTGAGAAAAGTTCCAAAAAAACACTTACCATTGCCAAGCCATTTGCAGAACTTCCTTGAAATACAAATTTGTTCAAGTCCTTTTCACTACACGTAAGTCCCCCTTGGATTACCAACAAACATCAAGCCAAACAAGCTCATACCCAACATAAGGTTGGAAGTTCGCAATAGGAACCTGTTGTGCCTTGCAAACACTCCCCGTCGCCGACAGGGCCCCCCCTTTTTTCGTCTTTTGGTCACGTCCTCGCTGAGGTCCCCTGTAGGGAAATTTTGGTCGATTCACAGGGAGAAGATGCAACATTGAGGAAGTTGAAGCATTAAGGAGGTGATCCTACCTAAGATTGAGCCAAGTCTGAGTCCTAACTCCTAGAGAATTTGCACCTTAAAGGATGACCGTGATTCTGTTCGCAAAGGGAAGATGAATAAAGTGCCTTAAAGTAAAAATCGCAAATTTTGGCAAGGCAACATGACTTGTGAGCAAGTTGTTTAGAACCAATTTCTCAAAATTTGGCCTCTAATAAATTCGACCTAAAAGGCCAAAGTGAGAGTCAAAAAAGACAAATCGGCCTAAAAGGCTAAATTGCGAGTTGTAAAAATGTTTCCTAGGCCGAAATCCAAGTCAAAATGCCATTTAAAGGCCTAAATCGGCCTAAAAGGCCAAAATGTGACCTCAAATTGGCAAAATCAGCCCCTAAGGCCGAAATTCAAGTTTGAAGGCTAAAACTGGCCTTTAAGCCCGAAATTCAAAATCGTTGAAAGCTAAAATCGGCCCAACACGCCAAAATGAGAAACAAAAAAGACATATCGGCCTAAAAGGCCAAATTGTGAGGTAAAAATGTTTTAAGAGGCCGAAATTCAAAAATCGGCCTCCAAGGAAGAAATAATAATAAAAAAAGAAGCCGCCCACAAAGCTCCGTCAAGCTGAAAAAGTAACAACTCAAAAAGTTCGCAAATCGCCTTTATAAGCCAAAATGTCAAATAAGGTGAACTTGAAGAGGCCCCCTAGGCCAAAAAGTCCAAAGTCGTGCAAAAAAATTCTTGACAGGCCGAAAACACCAAAACTTTTAAAATCGGGACAAATGCCAAAAAGGCTAAAGGGGTGTTAAGCTCGCGTTTTAGTCATCGAAGCCGAAAATAAGTAGAGGAGAGTCGTGTAAAGCCGAAAGAAGCATTTCGAAATCAAATTGCACTAGAGGGAGTTCAAAATCGTGAAAACTTACGAAACGGCTTAGGATTTTTCATAAAATTGTCTTAAAGGCCGAAGTTTCCAAACAACATAAAGCTCGCAAGAGTGCCTCGTAGGCCGAAATTGAGAAGAAGCCCAAATCGCGCAATACGAAACCAAAAATGAGCAAAGAGATCGCACTGTGAAGAAGGGAGGAGTTCAAGTCGCGCAGTAGGGGTTTTCTCTTTAAGCTGAAAGGCATTTCAATCTTCAGGTCGCGCCAGTCTCTGCATTCACCAGAAATTAAAGCAAGTAAAATCTCCAAGTTTGTCATATATCGTCAAACTCACTATGGGGTTTTCTCATGGAGCCGAAAGACATTTCAATCTTCAAATCGTGTCAGGAAAGGACCAAATCTCGCAAAATAGTTCGAGAAGTAGAGGAGAATCACGAATTTTGCCTATTTTTGCCGAAATTGGTGAAGGCAAACACAGGTCACACGAAACCTTATAAAGCCGAAGAACGGAGGAGTCACGAATCGCGCAAAGTCTTCCTTCAAAGCCGAAACTGAGTAGAGATTTCAAAGTCGAAAAGAACAAAGGAAGCTTCAAAGTCGTGCAGGAGGAATCACTTTAGGCAAACTCATTTGAAACCGCTGCCAAGTAAGTTGTAAATTCCACCCTTCAAATGATTTAAATTGTGCAAAATTATCGTGTTACTTGACCTAGGGTTTAATTTGCAGTGTAAATTCAATCTAATTTTGAAAACTTAGCACCCAAGCGGAAGCTTTTAACCAAAATCGGCCTTCCACCAAAAAATTCAGACTTAGGCATATTTAGGAATTCATGTACAAAAACTACAAACATAGAGTCGTCTTTTCGAAACGTGCATTCAAAGCAATCAGCACACGATCATTGAAAACTTAAACACTGAGTCACACAAACCGTAACATTTGCAACTTTCAATCGTCAGCAACATAGGAAGCCGTATTTTGAAATATGTTCAAACCGACTAATCTTCGGTATCCAAATTACATTTAATCCCCAGCACGGAATAAAATTTGTTTAAGTGGCCTGTTCAAAACACTTTCAAATCTCAAAATTGTTTGGTTGTTTAACAATTTTGATACTAACGATGTTCTTCTGGCACTGCTAACCCATTTTTTCGCATTAAGGCCTATCTCGTAATATGTGTCTAGATGTGCAGGATAAATGCCTAAATCGGCGATAGAGTCTCAAAAGGCATCTGACGCACCTTGAACATCGCGGACCTCCAGAGTTGACATCCCTCGCAAGCTCGAGAAAATGAAATATCAGTACCAGGGAGGAGTAATCAAAGAGTCAAAAGTCCAAAGTGTGTGGGATAATATAGGGGATACAGACCTTGGACACATAGACATTCAGGACTTCAGAAATAGGGTGTACTCTCCCAATGCATATGGAAAACCCAGATGGATGCTGGAGAGTGGTATTGCTCAAGCTGCTGGTTTCCCACTTGCCGTGCAAAATTATGAGCTTGTGGTTGAAGCCGATAGGCATTACCAATCGGAAACTAGATTAGTGGTGGTAAGAGGGGCGGTGATGGTTGACTTCACACTTGAGGTTATTGGAGAAACATTTGATATCCCGCTTCGTGAGCGCGCCAATGCAGTAACCATTGATGAAGCCCAAATTGCTTATGACATGAATCCTAGTTAGTGCAAAACATTGATAAATGAAGAGTGGTTTAAAGAAAGAAAAGCCCCAAGCACTAGGATTGGCAAAAAGACCCGCAGAAGCGAGTTTAACAACGAATATGGGGACATGGTTACCTTGCTTAGCCGGATCATGGGACTTCCCTTCTCCAACCTATTTGAGGAGTGGATGTTCTACTTTACCGAGCAAGTCTTCGGTGGGAAGGTTAAGTTTTACTGGGCTCAAATCGTCAACGACAATGTTCATACACAACTGGTTGAGCTCGAGGAGAAAAAGTACTTTACGATGACCTCCTACTTAGTCTATATGTTTGCTCGGCACCAGCTGCTACCAGGATTGATCAAAATTGGTGAGATTGGGAATGGGCCAAATCAAGTGAAAGTATATGACTGCTACCCCCAGCTGCATTACTATGACATAACTCAGAGAGAGAGGAACAACATTGCATATGCGATTGGTCAGTATGAGCGTGTAAATGACGCTTTTACAATGCGCATGGTCAAATTAATGCAAGGGGGGTTGCACATAAGACTATCAAAGCAGGCTACCACACTGATTCGGAAGTACGGTGCATGGTTCATTCAGTTCCCTAGATTCTCCTATATTAGAATATCAGGCTTTGAGGGAACACCGTATCGACTTCCCCTTACCTATCAGACAAATTGGTCCTCATGGAGGTTGCAAGACAAGCACACCCAGCAGGTAGCATACTCAGGGACAAAAAGCAGTCGAGATTCACATTCCCTATGATCATAGGCAACCTTGATGTGCACTTCAAAAATTTTGTGCAAGCCGACGAATCATTCGACGAGTTGGCATCATATTGCTTACAGGAGCACTTCCCTAGGAAGTACTTCAATCTTGCTGGATTGGGAAAGGTCTATGGCAAGCATTATAGGGCTAAGGCGTCCATAGAGGACTACTGGAGAAATCGTTTAGATGATTTTGAGGTCCGCCGACGGGAATACTCAAGGCTGAGTGTTCAACAAATGGGACCTTATGAGTACCGCCAGATCCCAGATAAGGTCACGGACTATGGGAATTGCTCGCAAGTTCAAAAGTTCGAGGTAGTCAAAGACCTCCCGCTAGCCATCGATTGGGCTTAGGACCCAATCATGGACTTTGAAGCCGTCATGGAGGGTCCAAGAAGATATACAGACAACTGGCTAGCCCAACAAATAGAGAGGCTAACCCATGAGGGAACCCAATTTGACATTTAATATGATGGGTAGTCTAGATTCCCAGTCTTCAGAAGACGAGGGATCATCAAGCGCACCAAGAGAGGAGGTTGAAAAACCTGAAAAAGAAAAGAAGGCAAGGGCCAATAGGGGAACCCGGACGTCAAAAAGGACAAGAAGGGAAAAGATATCAATCAGGAGGCCACAGATTACTACCTCATTTAACGACCCCAGTTCGGAGGATGATGTGGTCGAGCTTGATCACCTACCAACTCCACCTTCACAAAATGATCCAATTACATCAAAAGCAAATGATCCGCAAACACAAAGTGAGCAAGAAATAGAGGCAAGGATCATTGATTTGGATGAACTTGAAAATTAGGTTGAGGATGGAGAGATTACACCAGATCAAGGAGTTGACAAACAATAGTCCACGCAAGGGAGCAGACACGAGTTGTGGCAAGAGGAAGGTGGCAACAAGGATGATACAACAGTTGAGGGAGAAAAGGAAGAAGATAGAACCCAAGAACCCAATAGAACTGAGGAGCAGCCACTACTAGAAGCTACCCAACAGTTGCTCAGTGAGGTTGGAGAAAACTCAACCATGAGTAAAGGATTGGATACTGCACCCATTCCTCCTTCTATGTTCGATTAGTTGCAGATAGGCAGTGAATCGGCTGGGGCATCCAAAGAACAGAGTGGGGATTTGGTAGTCATGTCTGGACAGAGCATCCCTCATGACTGGTTGATGGTTCGGGCACAACGGATTGCGACTGTCAAGCCACCGATTAACCTGGAGGATATCTTCTCTCGGATAGGAGAAATAAAAGCTAAAGGAAAGAAAAAAAAACTTACTACAGGATTACCAAGGATGAGCAAAGGAATCGTACGATTCATATCGCTGCCCCAACTGCAGACAAACGGGTAGATCAAGTTGCATTGGCTGACTATAGCGTCACATCCATCCCAATAGGCAAAGCAACCAAAGAACAAGAGAGAGAAGAATTCAAAGATTATGTGCAAAATATGCTCAGACAACTATATGAAATAACTACTGAAAGGGATATGTACCAAGCTCATGCTGAGAAAACCGAGGGATACATAGATCACCTGTTAAGACCACCGCAACATATTGCTGAGTCTCACATTCCTCCATTGGTGTTGGCACAAAAGACTACAGCTGAATTCGAAGGAGTGCGTCACACCGCCAAGGCCGTCAGAAAGTGGATCCAAGACATTAAAAGAAAAGAAGAGAAAATCATTATGGAAGTGTGAGAAATGGCCGGCAACTGAGAGTCCATTCGTGTCAAAGTGTTGGAGGTAAACAAAGAATGTTTCAATGTCCAGGAGATGGTTGGCATGGTTTTGCCCATCATGAGGGCCCTATTTTGGACCCACACTGCATACTATCCTAGATCCCCATGACATCAACACTTTTAAGGAGTGGTTCTAGATTGACACCATAAACAAAGTGCAGGAGGAGTGCAAGGATGCTTTGGTTGGCATTAAGAGGATTGGTGAAAAGATCCTCAGCGCATTGGTTCCTCATTGGAATAGTGGCATGAAAGATAACGATGTAAGATCATGCTGGGAGGATAAACTGAGAATTGATAAAACCACGTACTCCATAGACGACTTGGAATTTGCGGGTGAGTTGTATGCAAACATACTAGATTTTGAGGCTCGTCGATCAGTCTGGAGCGAAGAGCTGAAGAATGTGGATCGCCACCGAGAGGGTATGCAGTACAAAATACATAATCCTCCTATGCCTCCCAGCAAGGAATTATGTTCGGGTAGAACGTGCAGCAGGTCGAGACATCTGGAAGGACTACTTGCAGGGGGAAGTTGAATTTTTGGAGAAAGGGTCAGCCTCGGGGAAAGAAAAAGTGGCTGCTTAAAAAGTATTTGTTTCTTTTAAATTCTAAATGCACTTTTCCAAGATAAAGTTTATTTTCAACTACACAGAGTCATTGCAGATTTCAAGGTTTGTGCAAGTGCACTTTTTGGGGAGCAACTTTATGTTGGGTAGTTGGTAGTTATTAGTTAGTTAATAGTTGGTGGGGGATATTTTGTTCCTCATTAATAGGTATGGGCAGCCATATTTTGTAGGATGAATCTGGGCAACTTGTAAGAATAGATCTTGGCCATTCATCCATTTTCTGAAAATCTATATAAGGGATGGTTTCTCCCTCATTTTGTAAGAAGTTTAAGATTGTTGTTGAAACTGTAGCAAAGTTTATGTAGAATTAATGGTTATTAAAGCTGTCTTGTTTCCTTGTGAGTGCATGGTCTCCTTCTTCACCTTTCAATTTTCCTGTTATGTATTTTGATTTCAAATAGTATTTTTTTTAAAGTTCATATTTGATAGAAATCTTAGTGTTCATACCATTAAATTGGCTGATTGCCATTTCCTCTTGCATGGTTAGTCTGAACCAATTTATATGCTTTTTTTCGGTTGTTAAACATCAAATAAATGGATGTTTGATTCTGTATTTATGTTTAATAACATGAAAATCCAACTCCCTTCGATGATTGCAGTAGATTTTACAGAATTGTGCTTTATTAGCTGATAATGTTAAATCTGGTTTTTTCAAGGTTTCTGTCTATTTTTCTAAATATACTATCTTAGGTATATTAATTAGATATTTTCCCTCTCTTTCCGTTTCCCTTTTTCCTTTTTTTTTATCACAATTGAAGTCTAAACAACATCATGTTAAATTAAAAACTGATGGAATCAAAACCGTAGAGTGTTAGGGAACCCGTATGAACAAAACCGATTCTGCCTAGTGTTAGTCCCCTTCGTGTATCCAGCAAAGCACATACCATTGAGTTATCCTGCAGTCATGATCTGACAGTCGAAACATTGAGGTTACGCCCAAATGATCAATCCAAACAACATTAGGGATTTCCTGATTTCAAGAGAGAATACGATACTCAGCTAGTAAATTCTATTATGTGTTGGCCGGATAGAGTTGTAGCGATACGAGTTTAGCCACGTCAACAAAATTGGCACTAGGAGGGCCAAGCTGGATAGAATCGGATCCTTCTCTCCAGAAAGGTTCGAAAGGGTTCTAAGATCCACTCCTGAACAAGAAAGGTTTGCTAGATTTCAGTTCTACAAGTGTAAAAATTACCGCAGGGTTGCAGAGCCAAACAAACCTGGTTTGTCAAACCAGCAATTTGCTGTCCCAGTGAACATTGTTCACACAGTCCCAGTTGTTACCACTCAGACAACACCTCTAATTCCACCGATTCAGGCACAAATGGCCCAAAATCAACCTGCTCCAAATGGCGGGACTTGGTTGGTTGACAACCCGTCCCCATTGGTCTGCACAGATTACCATGATATACCTAAGAGCCCGGAAAAGTTTTGTTCTGTATTTCATCCAAATGACTTAAACAGAACTGTGGAGGAACATATAAAGATATTTGAGGATGCTCTTCGCAACAGGTGGATTGAATATGTAGATGTTGCGTGTAGGCTTTTCCCTTACTCCTTAGGAGAAGACGCTTTCTATTGGTTCATTCATCTACCTGTATCTTCTATTGACTCCTAGGTAGGGTTGAAAACAACCTTCATCGGCAAATATGGGATCCCCATCAGGCATATGGAACTGTATAGATAGTTCGTAGAATTAAAAAGGCAGGAACATGAACCGATCAGCGCCTTTAACAACAGGTTCCACAAGGCCTTTACTCGGTTGCAAGATCCTTATGTGGTGAGTGACACTTTAGCAAGGGAATTTTATTATTCTGCCCTGGATTACTTAACCGCAATGTTTGTTCGACAATTGCAGCCTACCCCAACTACATTGACAAAATCTTATGCCAAGGCCATGGAGATCAGTAAGAACTTGGGTCAGAGTGTTGCGGAACCCTTACTTCAATTAGGACCTCCTGCTATGCCCAACCAGATTCAGGGAATCAGTCAAGCTTTAGCTCGCCAAGTACCCATCATGTATCAAATCCCGCAACCGACATATCTGCCCCCGCAGCCTGCAAACCAATTGGTACTCCACCCTGGACCACCCATATCTCAAATACCTCCTAGCTAGCTTGTTTATCTACAAAATACAGCAATGTCTACCAGAACACAGGAAGAGAAGGATGAAATGCGTGAGTTAACTGACCAGATGAGGAAGCTCTCTTCTGAGGTCACTTAGTTGCGCAACGAGAATAATCAGTTGCAGAATAACCAAAGAAACCAGCATCAAGGCCAACACCAAAATCAGAATTATCAGAGGCCAAATAGGACGTGGAATACCCGTCCTAACAATGGTGGAGTTCCTACGCCATTAGACAACCCGTCTGCATCTGAAAACAGGCCAATAGACAAGATATTTCTAGCAGAGGTTGCTCTATCCAACTGGTGTAGGCTGCATAATACCAACCAACACTCGGAATTACAGTGCGTTGAATTCCAAGTGGCAGCCAACATATTTCAGCGGGAAGTTGAAAATACAGTGTCTCAATCTACACCTCCCCCTACGAGCTATGAGATAGTTTCGTCACCTACGTATGATACAGCCTTGGTCTGGAAACCTACATTCCTCCCTTTTTCTTCCCCAATCAGGATGAAAATGAAGTGGTAGACCCAAGTCAGCTCATAGAGGTTAATACCTTCCAACAATACCAACGAGGTAACCGCGGGTATTACAACAACAACAATCAGAACAACAACAGTGGCCCGTATACCACATCCACACCTCCAAAAGACATCCAAGTCCCTCCGGACCAGAATGCAAGTAATAACCCAAGCTACCCACGGGTGCCACAGCAATATGTGAACCAAGTCCCACCTCAGAAAGCACAGGCTCCCCTTGAAGCATAGGCCTTCCCAAACTTGCAAGTCGTTGTCTCGAACCAGAATACAAGGCCTCAACCATCTCAAGTGGATCAGCTCTCCGATAAGTCAGAAATCAATAGGCTGGGCCAATTGGTCGCAGAAGAGTTCAAGAAGGTTAAAATTAGTCTATCGCTTGCGGAACTAATGAAGGTTGCTGAGGTAAGAGACGCAGTAGTGGGCAGCCTTAGGGAAGGTTCGCCAGTTCATATAAAAAAGGGTGATGAGAACTTAGGACAAAAAGCTCCACTAGAGCAACCTGTGAAAATCAACAATGAAACAAGAGAAAGAGGACCAATGAATGCTAGAGGTGTGACATCAAATTATGTGGCACAAGTAGAATCTCCAGTTGATCAGTCCATGGGGACTAGTTTTGAGGTCAGAGCTCGAGGAAAGGCTCAAGATAATCCAATGACTGAAAATGATAAAACCCTGATAGAGCCTACCATTAATGTGTTTACAGAAAAGCTGGAACCCCCACCTTTCTTGTTGACGCTTCGGATTTTTGGTAAAAACCTGCATAACTGCCTTATAGATTCAGGAGCTTCAGCTAATGTTATGCCTCTATCTATATGCAATGCTTTAGGCCTAACCCCCACTAAGACCAACAGGAAAGTAACACAGTTAGACAAATCTGAAGTAAATGTGGTGGCTGAATTAAACAATATCCATATGCAGTTGGCAGCAGATCCGCGCATTCAAATGTACATTGACATCCAAGTGGTGGACATTCCTGGGGCATATGGTATGCTACTAAGCAGAGATTGGACCCGCATCCTCAATGGATGATTGCACTCAAGCTTTACCTACATGTGGATGCCATGGAGGGGAGTGGCAAACCAAATCCGAATTGAGTCTGAACCTGGGCTTAAGCTGATGATTACGGAATATAATCAGACTAATGAGACTCTCTTTTTGGAAACAGATATGGGAACCTACAGACCTGATATGAACCCAACCAATGAAGTTTTATTGGTTCAATGTTCAAGACAAGTCCCAAGTTTAGAAAAAATCACGGAGGAAGTTGAAACGCAAAATGAACCTGATGATGTTCTATCATCAATAAGAGAAAATGAGTTGTTCGGCAACTTCAGGGACTTTTTCTACAAGTGTGCAGAACAAGCGCAACACTTGAATCGCGGAATTTCTGTTGAAGACCTGCTTCTACCTAATTGGTGCAGAGTTCATAATGTTGCCCATTCTGAAATTACATGCTCGTTGTGCAGAACAACATTGAATCAAGTGTGCCAAAGACACCCGGATGTACTGAGAACTCATGTGCCAAGACAAGTATGCGCTGCTCCACCTACAGGCCCTGAAAAAGAGATCCCCAGACATAAAAGGGATGAAGCGCAAAATTGGAAACTCAAACCTGCAATATGGGGGATCCAAATCAGGCTTGGACGTTAAGGTTTGATGGTTCAAAATCCAAGCGAGGAGCCGGGGCAAGAATAGAATTGATCAGCCCCAATGGCGAAACTTATTTGGTCACCTACAGATTACAATTCCATTGCACCAACAATGTAGCAAAGTATGAATCTTTGGTTCATGGACTGTTGTTGGCCATTAAAAAGGGAGCACAAATAATGCACTGCTTTGAAGATTCAGAAGTAGTGGTCAGACAAGTTAGGAGACAGTACACATGTCATGACAAAAGGTTAAATTGTTATCGCAATCGTGTCTGGGACATAATAGAAAGTTTTGATGCCTTCAACATCAAGACCATTTTCCGATCACAAAACCAGGTTGCCGATTCATTTGCACAAGCTGCAAGCTCCTTAGAACCACTGTCAATGCATAGTTTAAAGAAGTTCACGGTTGAGTTAACATCAGTCCCTTCTGTTCCGGATAATGTCACCAATTTTCAAGTGTTCGATGATGATAGGCACATTATCGACTTCATCAGAAGTTCAAATGTGTTCACAACACAAATTATTGATGAAGAAGAACCTCAAGAGGCTGAAATCGACATTGAAGGTGTCCTAAAATCTCAAAACGAACACTATTCCTATAGGGATGGTACAACTTGAAAGGATCTTTGACTGAGATCAACTCAAGTCTTGCAAGGAAGGTGATTCTGAAGGAGGCATATGTGACAAGATCAACATTGGCACGATAGATAATCAGAAGAATGTGCTGATTGGAAAAGTATGCACAGCCCAAGAAAGGGACAAAATTCTCAAAAATATGAGAGAATTTTCAGATATCATTGCTTGGGGGTATGAGGAACTCAAAACTTATGATACCTCAATCATAACGCACACTATACGACTCAAGCCGGATTCAAAACCATTTAGGTAGAGGCAGCGACCAGTAAATGCTCTCTTGGAGCCTCTGATTTATCAGGAAGTGAAGAAGCTACTGGCTGCTCGTATTATCTTTCCAGTAAGACATTCTACCTGGGTAGCCAACCTTGTCCTTGTAAGGAAAAAGAACGGTGAAATCCGATTGTGCGTAGACTTCCGCAATTTGAATAGGGCATCGGAAAAAGATAACTACCCACTACCCTCGTTGGATGGTCAATGGATCCCAAATGATGTCATTTCTGGATGGGTATTCCGGATACAACCAGGTAATGGTTGAGTACGGAGACCGACTGAAGACTGCATTCACCACCAAGTGGGGAGTGTTTGCTTACAGACGGATGCCTTTCAGTCTGATTAACACAGGGGAAACATTTCAATGCGCCATGGACATTGCTTTCAAGGACCTAGTTGGCAAGTGCATAATCATCTACATGGATGATTTAACAATGTTTTCTAAACAGAGAGAAGATCATGTGAATGATCTGATGAA
This sequence comes from Cryptomeria japonica, assembly GCF_030272615.1. Taxonomy (NCBI): domain Eukaryota; kingdom Viridiplantae; phylum Streptophyta; class Pinopsida; order Cupressales; family Cupressaceae; genus Cryptomeria; species Cryptomeria japonica. The sequence goes on along the minus strand of NC_081410.1, from coordinate 371,394,568 downwards.
AGTTTTTCAGCGATGCCGACAATTTGGGGTCTCTTTAAACCCCAAAAAATGCATGTTTAGAGTGACTGAAGGAAAGTTACTTGGACATGTAAACTCACATAAAGGGGATCTCAATTGACCCTGATAGAATCAAAGCCATATTGCAGATCAACCTTCCCGCGAGCAAGAAAGAGTTGAAATCATATTTCGGGAAGATAAATTTTGTTAGAAAATTTATAACTGGATTTGCTGAGATAGCCTGCCCCCTCAATGACATGCTCAAGAAGGATGCCAAGATAGAATGGACCTCGGTGACCAAAAGAGCTTTTGAAGAGATCAAACAAGCTATCATCCAGGCATCATTTTGGGTAAGCCCGGACTATCTACGGCCATTCTACATCTATTCTTTTGCTTCTGAGCATACTTGCACAACAATTCTAACTCAGCGGAAGGAAGAAGGAGGAGAACACCCAATACCATTCATGAGTATCCCATTGAAGGATGCAGAGCTGAGGTACCCCAATGTAGAGAAACAGGCCTATGTGCTGGTTAAAGCCATCAAGAAATTCTGGCACTACATATTGAGTAAGATACATGCCATAGTGCCAGATGTTGTTGTGAAAACACTGCTGATGCAGAATGAGCTAGGAGAAAGGAGAGGTAAATGGGTGACCATCATCCAAGAATACGATATTGAGATCCAGCCCATGAAGTTAGATAGAGGTCAAGCTTTAACACAGACCCTTGCATCAGAATGCTCGGGAATTGTTCATCGACAATACCTACTTTAACAGGTCTCGCCCGATGAATGGTATGATGACATCACTTTCTATTTGCTCAATCAGAGATGTCCATCACACCTCAATCCAGTGCAGAAAAGAGCTCTAAGGATGAAAACCAGTCGCCTTATGTTGCAAGGAGTTGTCTTGTACGGGAAGAATGATGAGGGGATTTACCTAAGGTGCGTAAATCGAGAGGAAGCAAAGCATATCATGGAGCAGTTCCACACTAAATACGGAACCGGACATGGCTCTGGCTTGGCAACAACCCACCAGATATTGAGGGCAGGCTATTATTGGCCTACCCTATTCAAAGACACCCATGAACACGTGAAGAACTGTCACGTTTGCCAAGTAGCTGCAACCAAGGAGCGAACCCTAGCAATGCCGTTGCAACCAGTCGTGGAGGTGAAACCGTTCGCTCAATGGGCGCTCGACTTTATTGGTATGATCAATCCACCTTCCTCCGCGCAGCACAGGTACATTCTAACCACTTCCGATTACTGTACGAGGTGGTCTGAGGCTCAATCTTTAAAACAATGCAATGTCGGTGCTGTTATAAAATTTTTAGAAAATATTATTACACGCTTTGGTTGTTCGCATGCTTTAGTCTGTGATAATGGGCCTGCTTTTGCATCATTAAAATTTTCTAACTGGGCTTTTGATTACGGGGTAACGTTAAAATTTTCATCTAACTACTATCCCCAAGGAAACGGTCTAGCTGAGTCCTATTGATGTATTTTTAGGACAGCGTCTAACACAGAATAAAGTCACCAACGGTCACCTTATCCTCTCTTGATCAAGATCAGTCCGTATGCTAGGATTGCTTAAAGTTCAAACGGCTGATCCCAAGGTTCCTTCAATGCGTGGACATGACTCAGATGTTTGATGGGTTTGCTGATAACCCAAGGGGCCTTACGTGTATTCAATTGAAGAAAACTCATGCAAGCTCAAAGATTTCTACACAGATGATTTGCAATGAAAGCTCTAGCTTTAGATCTTTTGGATTTTTCAAATTATGCAGAAAGTAAATGAGAATGGGGGTAGAGAGAACTATGCTAAAGCTAATCTAATCCTAGGAACAAGAGATGGGATAACTCATGCAAGAATCAAACCACGCTTCGTTTTGCCAGCAGAGCACAACTACACGAAGGCGGTGCAATCTTCAAAGGGTGCATGGAGGTTTTTCAGATCATCAATATAGACCATCGGATCGAACAATCTTTACTAATAATCGAAGTTAAGCGTATACACATCAAAAAGCTCAGGCTAACTTTGCACGGTATACAACAATTAGTTGCACACCAAAAGTATGAGCTCGGATTCTGCAACAAGTGATCCTATCAAATCTAGTTCTCCTAACAACATATAAGCAAATCTAATCTAATTGAAGAGAGAAAGACCATGCAGATTGCCAAAATTGAACAAGAATACACCATCAAAATCGAACAATGTATTAAGTTGGCTACTTCACAATCCTGATGCAACAATCTCAGATAATAATCTCTCCTCCTTTACAAATGAGGGGGGTCACCCCCTTATATAGGCCTCAAGCCATGCAAACCCTAATTAGGGTATCACCCCAGAAGATTCCCCACTCAAGATGCAACAAGGTGGGAATCGGTAATTAATAACCCATCACGCCCATATACAATTAATTCAAAAGCCTAAAATAGCGCCCACTAGTGCATTAAATGTGCCCCATGATGCTGATTATGCCCAAAATATAATAAATACCTCCATGCAAGGAATAAATGTCCGTCATTCTTCATATGATGGCGACATGCACGGAGAATTTGTCATAAAACCATAAAATCAGGAGGTTGCATGCAAGAAGATTCCTCATCTGAAGGCGACATGCATTGACTGGACCCACACTTAGTCAAAATACCCCCAACAGTAAATACGCCACCACTATTCAACTAAAAGATTCTCGTCCAAGAATGGACGACCATTATCTCGCTCATTTATGGCATATGCAATGAATTTGTTGACGACGACTTCCAGCTCTCCGATGGAGACACTTGGCACATTTTCAATGTCGAATTCCATCAAGGCAATTTCCTCCTCGCTTCTGGAAAAGATGTTTTCCCACTCCTCCATGATTTCCTGCGTCTTCTTCATTATACCGGAGAATGAAGAAACATTTGCAAAATGTTCCTTAGGGAATGAACCTACGAAGAAGAAATCGTGCAACTGAGATTTCAGGGAGTTCATGGTTATTCCATCGTCATTGAGTTTCCTTATGAACAATGTCTCAATTGCACTGATGATTTCCTCCTGCACCCCTCTGATGGAATCTTTCAAAGTAAAGGAGTCTACGCTAAATTTATCGAAGGTGTTCTTTCCTGAACAAATGGCGTAGAACCATCAGCGAAAGTCATAAGCTTCATTCTCGTGAATTACTTTCTCATCAACCAGAATTTGCTTTGGAATCTTTGTTAGAGACCTGAGCCGCAGAATGGTTAAGTCCTGGTATATGTGCACATCCTCCCATAATCCTTCTGTTGTCTCTAATCTGCTCAGGAGGGCCACAAACTTTGAATGAAGCTGAGCCAGGTCCTTAATGAATTTTCCCGCTTTAGTGTAAACATCTTCTATCCATTCCCTTGAATTTTGTGTCATTTCTCTGATAACTTCCACATCATCAACAACTTCCTTAGGAAGGGAGGAAGGAGGAGTGAATGAAGGACCTGCCTCCCTGAGGGGCCTTTTGAAACTCCTGATGTATTCGCATAGGGCTCTGTTTTCTTCCCTTAGCCGCTTACATTTCGCCTTTGATTTCAGTATCTTTTCCCTCATGGCTAAGGAAGATTCTTCAAAGTCTCCCATTACTTGACCTCTGGAAGCATGGCCAAGATCAATCTGTCTGATAACATAATCCTCCTGCCTAGTTTCGTTTTTGTCTTTATCTACTACAGGGTCCGGGATCCAGATTCTTCCTTGACAACCTTGGAGAATTTCCGAGGAGCCTTCCTTTCTGCTGGCTGATCCATCCTTTTCAACAATTCTTCCAACTCTCGAGTTGGATCAGTTTCCCTTTCTAATTCCTTTCTCAGCCTTCCCACCAACCAATCTAGAGCGGGGATGGAGTGACTATGATCCTCTACGTGATCCTGTCCCTGTGACTCTTCCTCCATTTCACCAAGGATAGCTTCCACGAAGCTATCCTGGTGAGCCTCTTCCTGATGTGGGGGACTTTCTTGTCTTTGACCTCTTGGCTGATGGTGTCCCTGTGAAGCGTTAATGCTGAGTATATCTAGTGCGGGAATGCTCTCTGGAAGTGGACCTGCTGGATGTGGAAACATGTCTACCTCCTACACACTCGAGGAACTTGCTGGTGAATGCTCTCTTTCTGTCCTTGCTTTCTTTTGTGGAGGTTCTTCCTGCTAGACTTCCTGTTGAACCTCCTGTGGGATTTCCTACTGGATATCCTTCTTCTTTGCTGTCCTTGGTCTCTTTGGGGCATTTTTTCCTTTATCCATCCGAACTTCCCTTCCTGCCTAAACCTGTGAAGAGCCCTCGGTTGTCTCACTGTGGGAATCTAGACTTCCCATTAGCTGATATGTTAGATGCACATTCCCTTCCGCCAACTTCCTTATCTGCCTGTCAATGTAGTGCTTAGTGAATTTCAGCACTGGTCTAGCTAAGACACTCAAATCATCCCTCTCGAGCTCTGACCAATATGGCAACTGAATAGGTTGATCTTTCACTCTCTCAAATTTAGGTTCTATCAAATCTGAATCCTCCTTTACGTGATCTGGAACTTGATAAATTTCACTTAACCTGATGGTGTCAAGGGGAAATCTGGAATGCATTCTCTTCCGAACCTCAAGGTTGTCCTCGACACCTGCCCAATAATCTTCTAAGTGAAATTTGTGTATGAATTTGACGCCAACAACCTTTCTGATTTGGCGGTAAGGATCATACTAAGCCCTGGATGTATAAAACCACAGGCGATAGAATGCCAATTCCCTTGCTGCACTTTCAGCAGCTCCCAAACCTAGGCATATTTCCATGAAGTCACCCAAGACAACTGGGAAATCAATTGATTGCTTTTTCTTCTTCTTCTGCAATTGATCATAGGCAGTTAACTGTCTCATGAGCTCTAGCAATACGAGCTTGTCTGATGGATACCTTGGCAATTTGTATGACTGGAATGAGAATCCTTGCATCCTGATGTAGGTGAATTTAGGAAATTGCAAGAATGCAACTCCATACCTCTGGACCAAGGCACTTGCTTGTGGCGACACCCTCACGTGCAACTTCTTCTGCATAAGCCGTGTCAAGTACATAGTGAAGGTGTCATTTGCCAACCTGTAAGAATTAACATTGTGAAGATGCAACTGGGGATAACACTCATGTACTTTCAGCTGAGCTGGTTCACAACCCATAATTCCTCTTGTTGGCAGACCATCAAATCCTCCCCTTCACGCAAGCATATAGAACAAGTAGGAGCTCATGAAAAAGGATTGGGACCTTTTTTCTTTTAAGTTTTTTAATTGCTCATGCAAGTAGTGATTGATCAATCTGGCCCAGTCAATTAGCCCATTTGAATTCATGATCTCGCCTATGTAGAAGAACATCTAGGCCTCAAAGTTCACAGATTGTGCAGAATGTGAACACCCCATTACTCTACTCAACATCTTTATCAGATCCACATACTCTTGCTTGAACTCGAACATAGTGAGAGTCTTTGGCATCTTGGAGGCATGCACCCTAGGCTTCAGCAACCACTGCTTATTAATCAAATCAACACACCTGGCGGGACCTACTTCATATACTGCCTGGGCTCCGCTGCCGGTCCTGTATGTCATGGAATAGTGCGAAGGAATTCCGAAAGCCTCGCCAATTGACTCTGGAGTCAATGTTGCCAGCAGCTTGCCATTTGGCGTTGAGATTGTCTTTCGCTCCAAATTATAATGTGCTGCACATTCTTGGACCAAGTCTGGGCACTGAATAGCAGGGAAAACCAGTTGCCGCAACATTCCGCTTTTGACAATTTTGACAGCTGTTGGTGATGGACTATGCCCTGCTGTCCCAAACATTTTGATCTTGAATGCAGCCAAATTGAATGTGCCTAAATTAGTATCACTGATTTCTTCCCACCTTGAATTCAGCCGGGAATGGGGAAGGAAACCTTTCATTTCTGCCTTGATCAATGCCTGCCTAGAGAGGGTAGTTGCCTTGCTTGATTCCATTCTAACTTGTTGTCTTCTGCCTTTGAAGGAATTTTCACGCCCTTTTCAACATCCCCTATTTTTTAGGGATTCCCCTAAAATTTAGGAACCAAGTTCATTGGGTAGGGAAATTCACCACGATTCGGGATCTATAAAATTTTCCATATTGTGATAAGATTCGGTGTCTAAAAATAGCAAATTCAAAAATTTGCCCAAGGGGATTTTTACTTTTGATTCCTCCTTGACCCTTTGGCTTTCATGCCTTAGACGAATTTTTAATTTTCAAGCTTGAGCGTGGATTTTCACTAGAGGGGGAATTCCACCAATTTCATGAATCTTCCATGGATGCTTGATATTGGCGCCCAGTTGGAGAGAAGGGCGGAGTTTGACCTTGTGGATGATATTCATTCATTTCATATTCTCCATGCACATCCTTGTTTGGTGCCCTCACCTAGCACTTAGGCGCTATTCCTTCCTGAAGGAGGAATTCATCATTTTGTCCGTTATCCATGACTCCTCTGCTTTGGCGCCCTTCCATGTCTCTGGGCGGAATTTTCACCCGAGGAAGGAATTCATCATCTAGTGCACTGTCCATGAGAAGACCATTTTAGCGCCCTCCTGAGGAGTAGGGCGGAATTTTGACCAAGTGATGGAATTCACAATTTTTTATCCGTCCATGCATATTGCATTTTGGCGCTTCTCATCACCTTTGGGCGTTATTTCTCCATGAGGGAGGAATTCCACTTTTCCTGTCTTTCCACGACCACTCCATTATGGTGCCCATCCTTGGTCTAGGGCGCAAATTTGCCTGAGGGAAAGAATTCTTGCCTTTTCCATCTTTCCATGCATGCCTTCTTTTGGCGCCCTTCATAGGGCTGGGGCGGAAATTTGCATAGGTGAAGGATTTTATCATTATTCATTGCTCTCCATGGAATGCTTAGTTTAGCGCCCTCCATCTTCCTAGGGCGGGGTTTTGACTTGAGGAAGGAATTCCCTTACTTCCATGGATTCCTTGCATCCTTCATTTTGGTGCTCTTTACCTGGCTTGGGCGCTAAAATGCCATGGAGAGGGATTTCATGCTTTTTCACCTCCTTCCATGCCTTAGTGGATTTGGCGCTTTCCTTCTTGTTTGGGCGCCAGTTTGCCTTGGCTAAGGATTCATAGACTGTGGAGTGAATTCCATGATGCATCATCTTTGGCACCTATCCCTGGCTTGGGGCGAGATGATTTTTCTAGACTTGTATTTTACCGAGATTTCCATTTCAGGAGTGGGCTTCCAGCATTCAACCATCTTTTGGCTTTCTATGTCTGCTTTCTGACTTTCTGGAAATAGTTGAAAATGTCTGATCTTTCTCACCTCGCCCGAATGGTCCTATTAGAACTGACTTTCCAAAAATAGAAACCTTCAAAGTGTCAGCGTTAGGCCCCTAGACAGGATACAAGAATGACTTACTATAAATAGAAACTTACTAAAAATAGTAAGTTTTTTTTTTTTGGCAAAATGACGACATTCCGGGACTCAGTAAAATCCCTAAAAAATAGGAACTTTCTAAAAATAAAAAGTTGCTCCGTTTCGGCTAAATTTTACTGGGAGGTTTCTTGACGGGTCCTGATTCCAATCGTATGTTCAGTTTTCCAAAACCCTAACAGAAACACCTAAAATCTAGGACAAAAGGCAGAAACCCTAAAAAGGGTCAAAACAAGCCCTAGACTTCATAAAACTCGCTCAAACGAAAAGCAAATTAACTCCAAATGACCCTCGAACATCTGCAAAGCGGAGAGATTGACGAGACTGCCATCAAAACCCACAAAAAACCAAGACCAAACGACCAAAAGGGCCTCAAAGCTAGGGGGTCCCTATCTGGGATGGGATGATGTGTGATTAGGTCACAACAAGTCCACCAATAAGAACCTGCTACAAATGATCAAAAAAATGCTTGATAAAAATCCAAAAGATTGGCACACTCAAATCAGGTTCGCCCTTTGGGCAAACCGCACGAGATTGAAGTCAGCCATTGGAACATCACCATATCACTTGGTATACGGACTTGACCCCATTTTTCCCGTACAACTGAGAATTCAAACCTTGCAGTTCATGCAAGACTATCTAGAGATTGATAACAATGTCGAAGCCAGGTTGTCTCAACTGTTACATTTAGAAGAGAAAAGAGACAACGCCATTGACAACTTTGCCAAGCATCAGGAGCTGGTCAAACGATAGTTTGACAAGAGAGCAAAGGTGAAAGCCTTTCATATTTCGGACCTCGTCCTTTGCTGGGATAAGGCACATGAGCAGAAAGGAGAGCACGAGAAATTCAATAATCTGTGGCTCGGTCCTTTCTAGATTTCTGAAATCCTGGGAGAAAATGCATTCCGATTGAAGACACTAAAAGGTGAGGATGTTCCCTTGCCTGTAAACGATCAATTCCTTAAGCATTACTTCCAACATTAGGTTTCTTTTGAAGCCTTTCCTGTGAATAGTAGAGTAATCTTTCAGTTTTCCTGCTTTAGTTTAGTTTGCTTTCTGTTTTAGTTTAGGTTTGTTTTTGAAGGTTGGTCTTCAGTCATTTTGAAAGGAGAGTTTGCATTCATTGTACAACATTGGTATACAAAGTCAGAGTTTCGTGACCTACCACTTCTTTGATCCTAGCTTTGCTAAGACGCTTGATCACCGGAGTGCCCCATAGAGAAGTCAGATCGATCTAGATGACCTTTCACTTCAAAATCTTGTTTTTCGTCAAAATTCATCCTCAACATCGTGATTACTACACAATACACTTAATGATTGCATGGAATTATTTGCTCGTCAAAAGGACACTGTGTCAATGTCAAAATCTGCAGCTCTACTTCAGCGACCATTGTTTTGCTCAATCCCACGTAGGCTTCGTTGCCCGCAATGCCAAAGATAAAAGTGAAAAGAGAGAAAATAAAAAATAAATAAATTTGAAAGAAAAAATGAAATATCAAAAGAAATTTGGCAAAGGGAATGCAGACACCTCTGTCGGTATCGAAAAGAAATCTACCGGAAACAGAGCAATCTCTGTGTGCTTACAAGCGATAACTCTGACGGGGCTATGAACGTTTGCTGGCAGCGGGGCTCTATCCAGGTTGCTTTTGGAGTATGGGTCCGCAAGGTAACTTGATATAGTGAAACATTGATGCTTCAATTCTTTCTAAGCTGGAATGAACCTCATTGCACACACTGGCTAATCCAATAGCGTATGATTTAATGTGACTTGTAACATTATTTAGTCTTGAAAGACTTTTCTCTATCCTTTCATCCAACCTGTCGTGGCTAACCGGAGATTTTGGGTTCAATCCAGACTAACGTCCCTGAAATGATTGGAAGCATTTCTCCAACAAAGTCATCATTTGTTGTGCCTTGCACAAACTCCCCGTCGCCGACAACGGCCCCCCTTTTTCGTTTTTTTGGTTGCGTCCTCACTGAGGTCCCTGTTGGTGTCTGTTTTATCATCTACCAAAGATTAGAATAGGATAGCCGAAGGTATTCTATCCTCTCCTGAAAAATCACTACTGATTCCAAGGTCTATATGTGCGAACAAACGACTTTAGTGGAATAGCTTCTTGGGTAGTGTATGCTGAAAATCTCAAGGGGGACTTACGTTTAACAACTGTCTTGAACTGCTGGACTTAGATGGATTTAGCAATGTTAGGCTCTTCTTTTTTTTGGATTTTCTGGGAATTTAGACTTTCAAAAGAAAAAGAAAAAGAGATAAGGTTCAGGAAAGCTAATCTAATCCTACGAACTCCGGAGACGGTATCAATTGGGTGCTCTCGAGAAACCAAACCTTGCTTCGCCACACTAGGGACAACTACACAAAGTCGGTGCAATCTTCAATGGATTGTGCTTATGATTAAGATGTTGGGATGCACAGAGGATGAGCTCAGACTAACTTTGCACGGTAAAATGGAAATCATCCATTTACCAAAAGTATGAGCGGAAACATACCATCAATTGACACTTATCAAATCCTTCATTCAAATTAACAACAATGAAAGCAAATCTAGATTAATTTTAACTAGATGTTGAGGTAATTGAAACCATGCAAATCATTCAAACAATAGAGATTACAAAGCAAGCGCACATGCAATATATTATTTGGAAATGACCTTCCGCAACAATACATAAAAAACCTCACACATTCCAAATGAGAGGAGGTAGCCTTATATAGTTTTTCAAAATAAACAAACGGCCGAGATCGAACAGTGATCAAGGGCCAAGATTGAAAGCAATAAACCCTAATTAGGGTTTCCCAAAACACCATCAGTTCGAGTGAATAAGGAAGTGACACGTGGCACAACTACTAATCTCACTGCGGTGAGCGCCTACTTTCCTCCTTTGTAGATTCGATGTACCTGGACACAATAAGCTTGACCTCCATGGTGACACTTGGCAAACTGCTAATCTGGAAGTCGATGATGTTGACATCATCGGTACATGTGGCGAGGATGCCTTCCCACTCAACTGCCTGGGCAAGAAAGTTTTCATCGATGAAGAGAAAGTTTGCAATCTTTGAAAGATTGCCCTTGTCAATCATCCCTGAATCCTTGAAGAAACTTGACTGAATCCTGGCTCTCAGGTTCTCTGCCTGCAAGTGCTTCTCCCTTATACCCTCTTTCTTCCAAATCTCGGATGCTACACGAAATACTTTGCTCAAAATCTCCCTGACACTCTCTTCTGTCTCAAAGCACTTGGTCTCGGATTTTTTCAAAACTTCAATCCGGGTAACCAAGGTGTAATACCATGTGCTGAAGTCGTACCTATCTCCGGCCTGTATGATACCTGCATCCACTAGGCTTCTTCTCGACAAGCCTTGGATAACCTTCAGATGAGGAAGTATTTCATCTTGAGTTTCCTCCACGTCCTCCCAATTGGTGGCTAGATCCTGGATACGGCTAACAAGTGAAGAGGCCGACTCATGTGCTGACACTAAATTCTCTACTAGCATATCTGCACGTGCTGAGGCATCTGAAATCCACTCCTTGGCCTGTGTGAAAGTACCCTTCATATCCTCATAATCCTTCATCGATTCCTGCTGAAGAGGCTGTGGAGGGGTAACCAGGATCTCATTGTTAAGTGGCCTAGTGAGATGGAGAACATACTTTCTCCATTGCTGGTTTTCTTCTTCAACCTTCTTTCTTTTCTCTTTCTCCTGAGCTAAACTTGCCTTCAGAGCGTTACAAGAGTCGTCGAAATACTGGACCTCTTGGTCTTGGGTTGGCTTACCCAGCTCTATGGTGGTGATCTTGTAATCATCTGCAGCGACGTTGTCCCTAGTTTTTCCTTCCTTAGGCACTGCTATCTGGACTGTCCTGTATCCTGCACTGTCTCTCTGGATTAACAAAAAAATTCTGGCGGGCTTAGGCGGTTTAGCTACAGCTGGCTCATTTACCTTCTCCAGGAATGCTGTTGTAATTCCTTCAGAACAGGCCTCCTTGGGAACCTTGGCCTTTATTCTTTCCCTTAGCCAATCCGGGATAGTTGACTGCTCCATGGTGTTCTGGTCAAATCCATCATTTGTCCCTCACGGGTTTGCAGGTATGCCATCCAAGAAGACTGTAGGCGCTTCCGTTTGCTCTCTGTTCGGACTTTGGACAACTTCCTTCATTACTTCCTCAACCGAAGGAGAAGGCACTCTCGCTTCATCATTAACCATGCACATATTCATCTCTTCATGCCTAACTGCATTCTGATCGGGCACAATAGAAGCAGCACTTAAGATGGACTGGCCTTCGCTGGACTCCCTTCTTTCACCTCCAATCCTTTTCCCTGTGACCTTTACGGAGCTTCCAGCCAACTCCTTCCTCTTCCGAGACCCAACACTTTCTGGATTTCGGGCATTACCTGCAAAGATACAAGGATTGGCAGACGAAGAATCATCTACTCCCATCAATTCGTAGGTCAAGGTCACACCTTTGGCTTTTAATTGCCTTGTCCTTTCAGATGTCCACCACCTCGAATACTCAACCACCGTCCTCATGAGATCTGCTAAATCTGATTTCTCTCCCTCTGTCCAATCTATTAAAACTAGTGGTTCATTTTTCTTCTTTTCAAAACCTGGCTGCTGAAGCTCTGGGCTATCCTCTACTTGATCGGCAACTCTGAATACCTCTGTTGCCCTCACCATGTTCAAAGGAATTCTCGACTAGAATCTCTTCCTGATCTCGAAGCTATCGACTACGTTAGCCCAATAATCTTCTAGATCGGCCCTGTGTTCATACGTTGTCCCTTCGACCTTCTTTATCCTGTGGAACGGATCAAAATTCCTTCTCGCCTTGTACTGATAAAAGGGATACCAGGCTAGCTCCTTCTCAGCTGTCGCAGCAGCTTGTGCCGATGGACATATTTCCAGCCCATTACCAATTGTAAGAGATGAAGTCCCTGCCTTCTTCTGTTTTTCCCTCTGAATTACCATATACTCTTCCAATTGCCTTACAACTTCGAGCAACACAACTCGGTTGGTAGGGTAAGTTGGAAGCTTGTAGGGAGGCCCTGAGAATCCTTGAATTCTAAGGTAAGTGAACTTTGGATATTGGATAGACCAATACCCGAATCGACTGATGAAGTCCATAGACTCCTGAGAGAGCCTCTGGTGCAGTCCACCTTGCAATGTCCGAGTGATGTGCATGAGGAAGGTATCAGTCACTCTTTTGAAATGGAATTTCTCTTCCATGTGGAGCTGGGGATAGCAATCATACACTGGAAACTGGTTCTCCTTGTTCCCTATTTCTCCTCTGTAAGTGAGACCTCTGTATCTGTAGGTCCTGGCCAAGGAATAAAATAGGTAAGAACTCATGAAGAAAGTCCTATTCGCCTCTAGGTTCCTCAGCTGGCTGTCTAGGTTGTCGCTAATCATCCTGGCCCAGTCTATCATTTTTACTCCATTCATTATTTCATTAATGAAATAATACATCCAGGGTTCAAATGGGGCACCCTGAGGATTTCCCATTATTCTGTTGAGTAGAACGATCATGTCCCCAATGTCCTCCTTGAAGTACGCCCTCACCAGGCTCTTCCTTTGATGTTTGGAGGCGCCCTTCCTTGGCTTGTGCAGCCAGGAATGGTTGACTATGGCATCATATTCCTCCAAGTGGTCCTGATACATGCTGTCAGCTTCGTCTTTCGTCATATACACCATGTTGTGATACTCTGGGATCCTGAAGGCCTCTCTGATGGCCTCATCACTGATGTTCGCCAGCACTCTTCCATCAGGTGCCACAATGTCCTTATTGGTGGGGTTGTAATGTTTAGCACATTCAACCACTAACTCAGTGCATTGCATGGTGGGAAGAAAACCAGCAGCGTGTACTATGCCACTCTTCATCATCTTTCGCGCAATGGTGGTAGGCACAAGGTTGTCCAGACCAAACATTCGCTTCTTAAATTCCCTCAGATTGATGTGTCCGAGGTTGGTGTCGCTAACATTTTTCCATTTTGAAGTCATCCTTGACTCCGGAGAAGCATCTTTATCCACTTGAAATTTCATCCTGCCTAGGATCTGCAAGCAAACAATGAAACTTTAAGTTAGATATTAATTCGCAACTTGAAGAAAATAACGGGGCTGCGAAATGGCCAAGTGTCGGAAAATTTCACTTTATTCTCATACTTAGCCATAAAAACTGAAATTTCATCTTAAAACCCTTCAATCTTCAAAGATGGTTGTGATCTTAAATCAACACCAAGTGTTATAACTCTGAAAATTTCTTATACTTAGCCAAAAAAAAATGATTTCCCTTCCTTAGAAGTTCGAACAAATTCACTAAAAATCATTTTTCAAACTCTGAAAAAAAAACTCAGAAAATACATAAATCTGCATCATGAATTTAATTTCACCTTCGAATAAACGGAAGTAAGGCTGGCAATTTGTCAAAAATACTCAAAAATTCAAGAGAGATTCGATAACTCTCCCTTATACTTGCTGGCTTCACTCACAAATCTGCGAAACTTTTGTCAAAAAGTTTATCCAACTTCCAGCAATTTCCAAAACTTTCTCCAGATGAACTCCAAACTGAAAGTATTTTACTATGCTCTCCTTAATATTTTCGAACTTCTTGGTGTAGAAATGAAGTTTACAACGAAATATTTGTAAATAAAGTTAAATCCTCAATTAGAAACCCTTAAAATCTTCCAACTCATGTTTCCAATTTTAACTTCATTCTTTAGGAAAGTGTTGTCATGTTTCCAAATTCAAAGAAAATATCTTCCAAGAGTTTCCAATTTGGTTATATGTTCAAAATATTTATTAATCTTCCAATATTCTCCTTTTGAAAACTTTCCATTTTGGTTTCTAGTTCGAAATCCTTATCAATCTTCCAATATTCTCCTTTTGAAAACTTTCCATTTTGGTTTTTAGTTCGAAATCTTGGAGGATTTTCATGACATCACTTGCATTCTTATTGATTCTGTTTGACTTTCATGTGTAGGCGGACTTTTGGATTTTTATTACCTCTTCAAGGCATGGTAGACTTTTGGTGGCCCTCCCATATGGCATGGCGGAGTTTTAAGGTTACCTTACTACCTTCAAAGCGGACTTTTGGAAGCTCTTCAACCAGCATGGCGGACTTTTAGAAGCTTTCCATCATCCTTTTGGATAGGGCGGACTTTGGTGTTACCTCCACCAAAGCGGACCTTAGTGTCTCCTCATGGGCTCCCCAACTTAACCTCTACATGGCGGAGTTTTGCATGCATTTCTTCATGGCGGACTTTGGAGGACATGGCTAGGGCGGAGTTTAGACAAGGCTCCCACATCTTCTTTCCCCACTCCACAAGTCATAGGGTGGAGTTTAGAGGAGGTGGCACCAAGGAGGGCGGAGTTTTGAGCTCCCTCTTCTTAGTCTTCTTAACCTATGGCAGACTTTTGGTCAACCTCTACATGGCGCACTTTAGGCTCTACTTCTTCATGGTGGACTTTCTAGAAGACTCTCCTTTGGGCGGGACTTTGGTGATGACTCAACCAAGGCGAAGTTTCAACTAGGGCATATGGCGGACTTTTTGACACCTCTTCAACATTTGAAGGCCTTGGGTGGAGTTTATTGATATGACCCCAAGTCATAGGGCAGAGTTTTGAAGCACTCCCACATGGCAGACTTTTGAGTCTCCAACTGCATGGGCGGACTTCCTGGAGGTCACCATCACCTTGCTAGGATAGGGAGGACTTTCGAGTGTTGGCCATCAACATGGGGCGGAGTTTTAAGACCACTCCCAAGGCTTCTCCAAGGTATGGCGGAGTTTGAAAACCCCTCTTCATGGCTTCTCCAAGACATGGCGGACTTTTGATGCTCCTTCTTCATGGCATCTCCAAGACATGGCGAACTTTCAGGTATAGCTTCATGGCGGTCCTTGATCTTCTTCCCCAACATGGCGGACTTTGACGAACACCTGCCATAACACTCAACACCTTCCATTAGCCAGACTTAGAGAAAATTTAGAAAATTTCAAAATTTCATAATTTAACCAAATTTAACCAGATTGACTTGAAATTTGAAATCCATACTCAGGCAACCCATTGAAGTGATACAACCCCTAAAATGTAGGGAACTGGCTTTTTAGGTCAAAACTTGCAAATTTTGGGTCCCGGTCGAAGCTGGTCAGTGGTGCTAGTGCAAACCCTAGATTCCCATCCCGAAAAAGCAAAAAGCAGGCATCCCTAAAAAATAGGGAAAACTTTCTAAAAATAGCCATACCGGGGACCGGGCTAAAAATGCCAAAAACGAAACTTTCTAAAAAATAGGAAAAAGCAAAAAAGCAAACTTTCTAAAAATAGAAAGTTGTCCAAATTCATCCAAATCAATTGTGATCTTCGTCCTCCGGCCTTTCTAAGCACCCTGGTGGCGTTTGTACTCTGGAATCACATGATTTGCAAAAACTAACTTTCAATCGTCAGGACCTGAACTACTCAAAACTAGGCAAGGCTTGGTAAAACTGATACGGAAGGCCATAAGACACTAACAAAACCCTAGAAAGCAAGAAAAGAGAGGGTCCCCATTTGCAATGGGGCGATGTGTGAAAAAGGTCACAACAGTACCCTGTAGGGAAATTTTGGTCGATTCACAGGGAGAAGATGCAACATTGAGGAAGTTGAAGCATTAAGGAGGTGATCCTACCTAAGATTGAGCCAGGTCTGAGTCCTAAGTCCTAGAGAATTTGCACCTTAAAGGATGACTGTGATTCTTTTCGCAAAGGGAAGATGAATAAAGAGCCTTAAAGTAAAAATCGCAAATTTTGGCAAGGCAACATGACTTGTGAGCAAGTTATTTAAAACCAATTTCTCAAAATTTGGCCTCTAAACCTAAATTCGGCCTAAACGGCCAAAAGTAGAGACAAAAAAGACAAATCAGCCTAAAAGGCCAAATTGCGAGTTGTAAAAATGTTTACTAGGCCGAAATCCAAGTCAAAATGCCATTTAAAGGCCAAAATGTGAGCTCAAATTGGCAAAATCAGCCCCTAAGGCCAAAATTCAAGTTTAAAGGCTAAAACCGGCCTTTGAGCCCAAAATTCAAAATCGTTGAAACCTAAAATCGGCCCAACACGCCAAAATGAGAAACAAAAAGACATATCGGCCTAAAAGGCCAAATTGTGAGGTGTAAAAATGTTTTAAGAGGCCGAAATTCAAAAATCGGCCTCCAGGGAAGAAATAATAATAATAAAAAAAAACTCACAAAGCCCCATCAAGCTGAAAAAGTAACAATTCAGAAAGTTCTGCAATCGCCTTTATAAGCCAAGAATGTCAAATAAGGCAAACTCGCAAAAGGCCTCCTAGGCCGAAAAGTCCAAAGTCGTGCAAAAAAATTCCTGATAGGCCGAAATTGCCAAAATTTTTAAAATCGGGACAAATGTCGAAAAGGCTAAAGGGTTGTTAAGCTCGCGTTTTAGTCATCCAAGCTGAAAATAAGTAGAGGAGAGTCGCGTAAAGCCAAAAGAAGCATTTCAAAACCAAATCGCACTAGAGGGAGTTCAAAATCGTGAAAATTTCCGAAACGGCTTGGATTTTTCATAAAATCGTCTTAAAGGCCGAAGTTTCCAAACAACAGAAAGCTCGCAAGAGGGCCTCATAGGCCGAAATTGAGAAGCCCGAATCATGCAATACGAAGCTGAAAATGAGCAAAGAGATTGCATTGTGAAGAAGGGAGGAGTTCAAGTCGCACAGTAGGTGTTTTCAGTTTGAGCTAAAAAGCATTTCAATCTTCAGATCGCACCAGTCATTGCATTCACCAGAAATTAAAGCAAGGAAAATCTCCAAGTTCGTCATATATCGTCAAACTTGCTAAGGGGTTTTCTCTTTGAGCCAAAAGACATTTCAATCTTCAAATCGTGTCAGGAAAGGACCAAATCTCGCAAAATAGTTCAAGAACAAGAGGAGAATCACGAATTTTGCCTATTTTGGCCGAAATTGGTGAAGGCAAACATAGGTCACGCAAAACCTTATAAAGCCGAAGAAGGGAGGAGTCAAGAATCGCGCAAAGTCTTCCTTCAAAGATGAAACTGAGTAGAGATTTTAAATTCAAAAAGAACAAAGGAAGCTTCAAAGTCGTGGAGGAGGAATCTTTTTAGGCAAACTCATTTGAAACCGCTGCCAGGTAAGTTGTAAATTCCACCCTCCAAATGATTTAAATTGTGCAAAATTATCGTGTTACTTGACCTAGGGTTTAATCTGCAGAGTAAATTCAATTTAATTTTGAAAACTTAGCGCCCACGCGGCAGCATTCCAACCAAAATCGTCCTTTCACCCAAAAATTCAGACAGGCAAATTTAGGAATTCTGGTCCAAAAACTGCAAACATAGATTCGTCTTTTCAAAACGCACATTCAAAACAGTCAACACACGATCATTGAAAACTTAAACACTGAGTCACACAAACCGTAACATTTGCAACTTTCAATCGTCAACAACATAGGAAGCGGCATTTTGAAATTTGCTCAAACCAACTAATCTTCAGTATCTAAATTATATTTAATCCCCAGCACGAAATAAAATATGTTTAAGTGGCCTATTCAAAATGCTTTCAAATTTCAAAATTGTCTGGCTATTTAACAATCTTTATACTAATGTCGTCTTCTGACACTGCTAAGCCATATTTTCGCATTGAGGCTTGTTTCGTAATTCATGTCCGGATGTGCAGGATAAATGCCTAAATCGGCGACAGAGTCTTCAAAGGCATCTGATGCACCTGGAACATCGCGGACCTCTAAAGTTGACATACCTCGCAAGCTCGAGAAAATGAAATATCAATACCAGGGAGGAGTAATCAAAGAGTCAAAAGTCCAAAGTGTGGGATAATATAGGGGATACAGACCTTGGACACATAGACATTCAGGACTTCAGAAACAGGGTGTACTCTCCTAATGCATATGGCAAACCTAGACGGATGCTGGAGAGTGGTATTGCTCAAGTTGCTGGTTTCCCACCGACCGTGCAAAATTATGAGCTTGTGGTTGATGCCACTAGGCATTACCAGCCGGAAACCAAATTAGTGGTGGCAAGAGGGGCGGTGATGGCTGACTTCACACCTGAGGCTATTGGAGAAACATTTGATATCCCGCTTCCTAAGCGTGCCGTTGCAATAACCATTGATGAAGCCCAAATTGCTTATGACATGAATCCTAGTGAGTGCAAAACACTGATAAATGAAGAGTGGTTTAAAGAAAGAAAAGCCCCGAGCACTAGGATTGGCAAAAAGACCCTTAGAAGCGAGTTTAACAACGATTATGGGGACATGGTTACTGTTATCACAAAAGCTTGCACCCTTGCTAAGCTATCAACTCAGCAACCTTGTGAAACATGGAAACAACCCCGAAGTGTGGGACCTTGCGCAAAGGGGTTGAATCTCCGGAGAAGGCCGACTTCGTTCTCACTCCAGGTGCAGGTGTTGAACCAACTCAACACTTTAAAACTAATTCCTAAGCCTACCTAACAATTTGCAAAGGTAAAGGGAAGAGAGGACTGCTTGAAATAAAAGGAGGTGATGCACCAAGAAGAGATTGCTTCACTCCCTACCGAAATGGCACAAGGAACCAACTAAAAACCCAAGAGATGCACAACTTCAATTGTATAAGTGACCCAAACGCATATATGGAGGTTAGAATTTGCAAAGTGCCAAGAGGGGAGAAGGATTCCCACAAGTCACACTCAGAAAACAAGTTAACACAGCATAGATGGAGAGAAAAGCCACAAGACATACTCCTATAATGAAGGTAAGAAAGCATACACAACATACATAGGTTAGAAGGACGCAAGAATGGTGATTTTCAATTAATTATAAGGCCAAAAGCCAATCTTACAGTTGCAGAAATGCAAAAATAATTACAAGTCTTTAAGAGAAGAGAAGAGCATAAGAAAACTCAAGCCAGCTGGGAGAGAACCCTTTACAATGAGGTTTAACAACCTTATATAGAGAAATGGGTTACAATGGTGATCATGACCCCTACATGTTAGTCTGGGAGTGCAGGGAAGTGCATGCACTTGACTTGTACATGGAAGCAACCTAGCCATACCACCAAAGGCAATCCTGAGAAGGTGGATTGACTAACCTTCCAAAGTCAGTCATGACATAAGTCACCAAGCATGGCCCTATACCTTCCTTGATGGAAATCCTACCAAAATCACTTTATGCACCCTTGTGGCTCCACAAAAGAAAGTGCACAAGTCACCAAGTTGTCGGAGCATTAAAAGCCTTGAGTGTCGATCACGCCATCTGGAAGTGTCGCTAGTCGGAAGGAAGCCCGGAGACTTCGGAAGCTCGAACTCCCGAAGTGAGGAAGACAAGGGAAGAACTTCGGAACCTCAAGGTTCCAAAGTTCCGGGATAGCGAGAAGAAGAGAAGGAAAAGGCCTTCGGAACCTCAGGGTTCCAGAGGAACTAGAGAGGGAAGGCAAAAGGGGAAGGAACCTCGGGGTTCCGGAGTTCCGAGGAGAAGAAGGAAGAAGGGGGAGGAGGGAACCTCGGAACCACGGGGTTCCAGGCAAGGCAAGGGAAGGGAACTTCAGAACCTCGAGGTTCCGGAGTTCCGAAGAAGAAATGGAAAGGCTAAAGAGGAGGGGAACTTCGGAACCTCGAGGTTCCGGAGAAAGGAGAAAAGGGACAAGGAACTTTGGTACCTCGGAGTTCCGGAGTTCTGGGCAAAAGGAGAGAAAGGCTAGGGAGAGGAGGGGCTAAGTTAGGGAAGGAACTTTAGACCCTCGGGGTTCCGGAGAAACTGGAGAAAAGATGAGGGAAGGAAGGGAACTTCGGAACCTCGGGGTTCCAGAGTTCCAGCGAAGGAAAGAAAGCGGCTAAGGCAAAGAACTTCGGAACCTCAAGGTTCCGGAGTTTCGGGGAAAAAAAGAAAACGCCAAGGGAGGAACTTCCTTCGGACAAGGCAACACTTCACACTTCATGAATCTTCTCTCCTTGATCAATTGGGGCAGCGCTGGTTCATGGAACATATCTTTGATCGGTTCTCACTGATGGACCAAGGGTGTCATAAAAATGACAACAGTTACCTTTCTTAGCCAGGTCATGGGACTTCCCTACTCCAACCTATTTGAGGAGTGGATGTTCTACTTTACCGAGCAAGTCTTCGGTGGGAAGGCTAAGTTTGACTGGGCTCAAATCACCAGCGACAACATTCATACACAAGTGGTTGAGCTCGAGGAGAAAAAGTACTTCACCATGACCTCCTACTTAGTCTATTTGTTTGCTCGACACCAGTTGCTACCAGGATTGATCAAAAGGGGTGAGATTGGGAATAGGCCAAATCAGGTGAAAGTATATGACTGCTACCCCCAGCTGCATTACTATGACATAACTCAGAGAAAGAGGAACAACATTGCATATGTGATTGGTCAGTATGAGCGTGTAAATGACATTTTTACAATGGGCATGGCCAGGTTAATGCAAGGGGGGTTGCACATAAGACTATCAAAGTAGGCTACCACACTGATTCAGAAGTATTGTGCATGGTTCATTCAGTTCCCTAGATTCTCCTATATCAAAATATCAGGCTTTGAGGGAACACCGTATCGGCTTCCCCGTTACCCATCAGACAGAATGGTCCTAATGGAGGTTGCAAGACAGGCACACCCAGCAGGTAGCATACTCAGGGACAAAAAGCAGTCGGGATTCACATTCCCTATGATCATAGGCAACCTTGATGTGCACTTCAAGAATTCTGTGCAAGCTGAGGAATCATTCGTCAAGCTAGCATCATATTGCTTACAAAAGCACTTCCCCAGGAAGTACTTGGAAGTACTTTGATCCTGCTAGATTGGGAAAGAAGGCCTATGGCAGGCTTTACAGGGCTAAGGCGTCCATAGAGGACTACTGGAGAAATCGTTCAGATGATTTTTAGGTCCGCCTGCGGGAATACTCAAGGTTGAGTGTTCAGCAAATGCGACTTTATGAGTACCGCCAGGTCCCAGATCAGGTCACGGACTATGGGAATTGCTTGCAAGTTCAAAAGTTCGAGGTAGTCAAAGAACTCCCCCCAGCCATCGATTGAGCTCAGGACCCAATCACAGACTTTGAAGCCGTCATGGAGGGTCCAAGAAGATATACAGACAACTGGCTAGCCCAGCAAATAGAGAGGCTAACCCATGAGGGAACCCAATTTACATATAATATGATGGGTAGTCTAGATCCCCAGTCTTCAGAAGACGGGGGAACATCAATTGCACCAAGAGAGGAGGTTGAAAAACCCGAAAAGAAAAGAAAGAAGGCAAGGGCCAGTAGGGGAACTAGGACGTCAAAGAGAACAAGAAGGGAAAAGATACCAATCAGGAGGCCAGAGGTTACTACCTCATCCAAGGACCCCAGTTCGGAGGATGATGTGGTCGAGCTTGATCACCTACCAACTCAACCTTCACAAAATGATCCGATTGCATCAGAAGCAAATGATCCGCAAACACAAAGTGAGCAAGAAATAGAGGCAAGGATCATTGGTTTGGATGGACCTGAAAATCAGGTCGAGGACGAAGAGATTAAACCAAATCAAGGAGCTGACAAACAAGAGTACACGCAAGGGAGCAGACATGAGTTGCCGCAAGAGGAAAGTGGCAACAAGGATGATACCACAGTTGAGGGAGAAAAGGAAGAAGATAGAACCCAAGAACCCAGTAGAACTGAGGAGCAGCCACTACTAGAAGCTACCTAACAGTTGCTCAGTGAGGTGGGAGAAAACTCAACCATGAGTAAAGGATTGGATACTACACCCATTCCTCCTTCTATGTCCGATCAGTTGCAGATAGGCAGCGAATCGGCTGGGGCATCCAAAGAACAGAGTGGGGATATGGTAGTCACGTCTGGACAGACCATCCCTCATGACTGGTTGATAGCTCGGGCACAGCGGAAAGCGACTGTCGAGTCACCGATTAACTTGGAAGATATCTTCTCTCGAATAGGAGAAATAAAAGCTAAAGGAAAGAAAAAGCTAAAAACTTACTCCAGGATTACCAAGGATGAGCAAAGGAATCGTACAATTCATATCGCTGCCCCACCTGCAAACAAATCGGCAGATCAGGTTGCATTGGCTGACTATAGCATCACATCCATCCCGATAGGGAGAGCAACCAAAGAACAAGAGAGAGAAGAATTCAAAGATTCTGTGCAGAATATGCTCAGACAGCTGGATGAAATAACTGTTGAAAGGGATATGTATCGAGCTCGTGCTGAGCAAGCTGAGGGATACATAGATCACCTGTTAAGACCGCTGCAACATACTGCTGAGTCCCACATTCCTCCATTGGCGTTAGCACAAAAGACTACAGCTGAATTCGAAGGAGTGTGTGACACCGCCAAGGCCGTCAGAAAGTGGATCCAGGACATTAAAAGAAAAGGAGAGAAAATCATTATGGATGTGCGAGAAATGGGCGGCAACCGAGAGTCCATTCGCGTCAAAGTGTTGGAGGTAAAGAAAGAATGTTTCAATGTCCAGGAGATTAGCATGGTTTTGCCCATCATGAGGGCCCTATTTTGGACCCACACTCAAATTCCCACACTACATACTATCCTAGATCCCCACAACATCAACACTTTCAAGGAGTGGTTCTGGATTGTCAGCATGAAAAATGATACGAGGGACACCATAAACAAAGTGCAAGAGGAGTGCGAGGATGCTTTGGTTGGCATTAAGAGTATTGGTGAAAAGATCCTCAGCACGTTGGTTCCTAGTTGGAATAGTGGCATGAAAGATAATGATATAAGATCACGGTGGGAGGATAAACTGAGAATTGATAAAACCACGTACTCCATAGAGGACTTGGAATTTGCCAATGAGCTGCATGCAGACATACTGGGTTTTGAGGCTCGTCGGTCAGTCTGGAGCGAAGAGCTGAAGAATGTGGATCGCCACCGAGAGGGTATGCAGTACAAAATACGTAATCCTCCTATGCCTCCCAGCAAGGAATTGTTCCAATTGTGCATAAGATTCCAGGTTTATGTTCGGGTAGAACGTGCAGCAAATCGAGACATCTAGAAGGACTACTTGCAGGGGGAAGTTGAATTTTTGGAGAAAGGGTCAGCCTCGGGGAAAGAAAAAGTGCTTGCTTAAAAAGTATTTGTTTCTGTTAAATTCTAAATGCACTTTTCCAAGATAAAGTTTCTTTTCAACTACACAGAGTCATTGCAGATTTCGAGGTTTGTGCAGGTGCACTTTTTGGGGAGCAACTTTATGTTGGGTAGTTGGTAGTTATTAGTTAGTTGATAGTTGGTGGGGGATATTTTGTTCTTCATTAATAGGTATGGGCAGCCATATTTTGTAGGATGAATCTGGGCAACTTGTAAGAATAGATCTTGGCCATTCATCCATTTTCTGAAAATCTATATAAGGGATGGTTTCTCCCTCATTTTGTAAGAAGTTTAAGATTGTTGTTGAAACTCTAGCGAAATTTATGCAGAATTAATGGTTATTAAAGTTGTCTTGTTTCCTTGTGAGTGCATGGTCTCCTTCTTCACCTTTCAATTTTCCTGTTATGTATTTTAATTTCAGATAGTATTTTTTTTTAAGTTCATATTTGATAGAAACCTTAGTGTTCATACCATTAAGGATTGGCTGATTGCCATTTCCTCTTGCATGGTTAGTCTGAACCAATTTATATGCTTTTGTTTGGTTGTTAAACATCAAATGAATGGATGTTTGATTCTGTATTTATGTTTAATAACATGAAAATCCAACTCCCTTCGAAGATTGCACTAGATTTTACAGAATTGTGCTTTATTAGCTGATAATGTTAAATCTGGTTTTTTTTAATTTTCTGTTTATTTTTCTAAATATTCTATCCTAGGTAGATTAATTAGATATTTTCCCTCTCCTTCCCTTTCCTTTTTTCGTTTTTTTATCACAATTGAAGTCTAAACAACTTCATGTTAAAGTAAAATCTGATGGAATTAAAACCATAGAGTCTTAGGGAACTTGTACGAACAAAACCAATTATGCCTAACTGTAAGTCCCGTTTGTGTATCCAATAAAGCACATCATACCGTTGAGCTATCCTGCACTCATGATCTGACAGTCAAAACATTGAGGGTACGCCCAAATGATCAATCCAAACAACATTAGGGATTTCCTTATTTCAAGAGAGAATAGGATACTCAGCTAGTAAATTCTATTCTGTGTTGGCCGGATAGAGTTGTAGCGATATGACTTTAGCCACGTCAACGGAACCTTGGAGTCACCTCTATGATCTTCGCAATCTTAGCATAAAAGAGGTCATTGCTCAAGAGAGGATAGAGTGACCATTGGAAACTTTATTCTTTGTTGGTCTGGTCATAAAACACCCGTCAACAGTTCTCTCATACTCTCTCAGCATTCACTTAAAACATCACAAAACACCTTAACATTGCCTCAAAACCACTGTTAATGACAATATTTAAATCTGATATGGAGAAATCAGATATACCAGGCCTGAGACAACTCCTTGCTTTAGCAGCATGTACCGACACAGTAAAAAATCGCCAAAAATCAAGAAGTCCACCTGTATCAAGCCTGAAAGGATATTGCAGACCCTGGGCACTACCATACAGTATGATAAGTTTGTTGTTATTGCTATATGGTTTGATCAATTAGCTATGTTGTATGACTAGTTTCTAGAATTTGTGAAAATTCTTTCGGTGGAGTTGTAGTCACATCCAAGGAGGATTCAAAGATGTATGTATCATTTAAAGCTTGGTATCTATCTTGTTATTCTTTGCATACGACATCTATTATCACCAAAAGAGATGATGAAAGTTAATCGGTGTAAATTGCAAGGTTGCAGCCTCAAAGAGATTAAATATGTTGATCGAACCCCATTATCCGCTTCTTCCACAATACAATATTTAGTCATATGCTTTGTATCCACTATACACCTTGATTGCCAATCTATTGTACATTCTTCATGTGGGATGTTTGCTGTACGAGTTTCTATTGGAAGTTCTCTAGTACATCCTCAACGCTCATCTATCTCCATATTGTATGAAAATCCTCAACGCTTCCAACATTCCTCTACCTTTAACACCATCTTTTACCTTTGTACACCATCATCCAATAAAGAATGATCAACTTGTAGAAGCATTGTTGGAATTGAGTATGCATTGATATTTGACTTGTTTGTAGGGTTTGACACAATTCATTAAGCTGGATGACCATTGGCATATACATTCTTGGTACCATCCATGACATTCTTGATGTGATGATGATTAGGGTGTACTTACAAAGTTCTTTCTACTTTTAGTTGAGGAGCCCATTGTTGATATCAAGTTGGTTGGATCACCAGCTCCGCATTCCATTGATCTTTGTCTATACTTTGTTTTGTAACATTCAGGTTATGATTCTTTTTTCTTGGCTAAACGAGCAAAACAAAAAAACACACAAACCCACACATACACACATATCCACACACGCACACAGACACACACAAATTGGAACATTTAGGTTATGCTTCTTCTGTCTTGGCTAAGTGAGCAAAACACAAACACACACACATCCACACACTCGCACACACATGCACATGCACATGCACACGCACACACACCCACACCCGCACCTACCCACACACACTTTGGAACATTTAGGTTATGATTCTTTTGTCATGGCTAAATGAGAAAATCACAAACACACATAGACCCACACGTGCACGGAGCTGCTGATCCAGCCAACTTGAAATCAACAACGGGCTTCTCAACTAAAAGTAGAAAGGAGAACTTTGTAAGTACATTGTGTGTGCGTGTGTGTGTGCATGCCCCTATTGGGATATGTAATATACACCCTATTTTTTTGTTTGTCTGTTTGTTTTGTGTTGAGTTGTTTAAAGAAATAGATGGAGATGCATAATAGTTTATTTTTTACAATAGTCTTACTCGCAGCAATATAGTGAATGAAATAACTTTGCAAATCACAATATTCAAAAAACTCCACAACCAGTAATATTTCAGATTTATTCCCAGAACTGAAATAACAATAAATCTTCAAGTATTTAAATACAAAGATGATAGAGACATACTACAATGAGATATAAGACATACCCAGATAATCTGAGATAAACAATACTAATTTTGTACCAAAGCCCATGTAATGTCTTCATTTTCAGGTGAAAACAATTAATCAATTAAATAATTAATTTCAAGTTGTCGGACAAAAGCATTTTTAAAGACAATTATTTTTTAAGTGACTAAGGATTTGATATGTAATAAATTAAGTTAAAGTCACTTTTGGGAGACAGGGTTAAATTTAATTATAAAAGGTTTTTAATTCTTCCCTTTTGGAGGTTTCATGGGAAGGTTATAAAAGGGAGATAGGGTCTTGTTGTGACCTTTTCACACATCGCCCCATTGCAAATGGGGACCCCCTCTTTCCTGATTTTTGCGCCGTGTTAGTTTAGGGTTTTCGCAGTCAAGCTTTTCAATGCTTGAGTCTCAATTTTGATATGATCATGCCTAAGGTGTTATTAGGGTTTTTTAGTTTTGAGTAGGATCAAGTGTGTAAAGTGTTAGGTTATTAGTGTGATCCTAATTTTGTTTAAGTTCGGATTTTGAGCGTGATTGAGTTTAAGTCGGTGATATTTGGTGCCTAAGCGTCAAGAGGTTCTTTAGGGGTTATTTTCTTGCTCCTAGGAGGTGATTCAAGTCAAATTGCACTTTATCCCGATGAAATCCCTATTTTCTCATTCAAATTTAGATGAATTTGACTAAGTCCCGATGCATAATGATGAAATTTGGCATGTCTAGATGTTTTTTAGTGTGGAAATCATCAAATTCCCAATGGAGAACCATTCAATTGGGGTCTTGAGGTCAATTATCCTAATGGAGGGCGTTTTTCTCCAAGTTTTTGAGCAAATTTCTGATGACCCGTGATTTTCCCCATTCAAATTCTTGATGAGGGGCATTTTTGCCCAACTGTCCAAACATTTATCTTGATGAACCATGTTTTTCCACCAGGGGGCCCAAATTTTGTCCAAGTGTTGGAAACTATCTTGATGACCCACATTTTCCCCAAGAATGGAGTGTGAAGTTTTATGCGGATGAAATTGACTATCTTGATGGAGGTCGATTTTTTCCAAGTCAGTTCATGAGCAATTTGATGGAATTAAGTGCGGATAACTATCCTGATGAGTGACAAATTTCCCCAAAGTGTGCTTTTTGATTAAAATTGATGTGGATAATTATCCAGATTGGGGTTGATTTTCCCCAAAAGGTGGGTTTTGACTTAATAAGCAAAATGAAGAGGATTTTATCTATACAAATGGGGGTCGATTTTCCCCAAAGGCCAATTGTGATGACTTATGATGATTTTTAATGTGGATTTTTATCCAGACATGGAGCGTTTTTCCCATTTGGCCCAAATTTGATTAAAATGAACGATTTTAAATGCAAATGTGGTTGGAATTCAATTGTTTTTGCCTTAGTAATGATTATTTAATGATCAAAACAATTATTTAATGCCGGGAAGCAATCATTTAATGATTAAAAAAAATTTCCTAAGGCAAATCGATTTTCCCATGTTGTTATAAAAGGCAAGTTTTATCCCACATTGCTTGTGTGGTGAAGTGTTGAGGCAAAAACAAGTTTAAAAGGGGCCTGCCAGCATTATAATAATATTATATTTTCTGATGTGACTGATTGAAGACATTTTTTGGAGGCTGATTGGTGTTCCCAGTTGGGCATTTTTGCCCAAGTGTCCATTTTGAGAGCTAAGTTGCAGATTTGAAGCATTTGTTTGCCCAATCAGACCTGGGCGCTGCCATTAGAGAGGATCTTCAGCATGTTTGGTAGCTGATCAAGCCACATTAGGCGATTTTGGGAGGTGGCACCATCCTTGGAGACCACGATTTTGTTGTGAGGCTGTTTGCTTCACGTTTTTGGCAATTTTAGAGGACATTATTGAGTGCCATTGTTGCTGGGAGGCTGCCATCACACTCAGATCTGAGATTTTCATCATTGCTGGATGTTGTGTTGGCACCATTGTTGGCCGGAGTATGCATTTTCAGACTCGTTTTTTCATTTCCAGCTACCTTCACACTTAGGCAATTTTATTGGGAGGCCATTTTGGAGTGGTTTGGAGACATCTTTCTGAGTACACCATTGCTGGTGCAGGTCTGAAGCTCCATTTGCAGGTTGTCTTCAAATTTTTTCATTTCCAACCCTCTACTTGTGCTCAACTTTGACCATTTTAACCTTGGGGATGTAAAATTCATCAAATGTGAACATTTAACATGGCTGGAACCTCTTCAAATGACTGATTTGTGCTAGTTGCAGGTTGTCTTCAAACTTTGGGCAGCCATTGTTGACCTTGGAATGGTGTCTTAAGACATTTAAAATTGAAAATCAGACCTTTTGCTCACCTTTTTTTAAGTGAAATCAGACTTTTGGTATACTATTTTGACCTCATTTTGACAATTTTCTGAGTATACTGAGTTGTCTTCAGACTAATTTTTTATAATCAGCCCTTGCACAAGTCTGAAAACAAAGGTTTTATGAGGGTTTTGTACCCCATTTTCAACAAATTCTCGTTCTATTTTCAGAATTCATGATGAACAGTGTTTGAATTTCTGATTTTTGATCGTAAATTTGACTAAATCATAAGAAATCAGAACCTATACAATTCAGAAAATAGGTTATTTGGATGTTTTTCCATGATATTGACTTCAAGTTTCCTACAGGTGCCATGTCTAAATCGGGAATCGGTGTGAGGATTGATCAATTGAAGATAGTGCAAGAGGAATTCTATTTGGATTTGCAGTTGACGTTCCAATGGAAGAAAATCACGGATACAAATATGGAATTCCTAGACATGGAGCGGATGTGATAGAGAATGTTTGGAATGAAGAATCAACTTCCTTCTCCCCTTTCCACCAATATCATGAAGAGTGGCAATATACTAGGCCGCCGGTTTTCCTCAATCCATATAGTGCAGTGAGCTTATTCTAGAGTGTGTAAGGCATTATGATCCAATTTCAAGGATGATCCGATCACCCAAAGGGGCTACTCTTGCCTACCTCGCCAAGGATGCAATTGCAGAAGTATTTGGAATTCCCAGGAGTACGGATATGAAATAAAGAACCAAGGATGAGTATGAGGCCAAATATAAGAGGAAAGTGGATGCGTGTATGACAATTGTAAATAAGGAATGGATGATTGAGGCAAGGTCTCGCAATTCTAAGGTGCCTAATTGACTTATGTGTACAGATTTTAAAGATGAATACAGTGACCTGATATTATTGCTCAATCCAGTGATGGGGATGCCTCAGGGTGCCTTGTTCGAAGGCTGGATGTTTTATTTTATCCAAGATTGTATAAGAGGAACAGTGATCAATTGGGCCAAGATTATAAGTGACAATTTGGATTTTTAGTTGAGGAATGTGAAAAAGACTAGGTCATTTGGCATGACTTCCTACCTTGTCTACATACTTGCAAGATTTGTTACATACAAGGGATTGATATGCAAAGGCGAAGTCGGGAATGGACCAAGACAATACAAAAGTTATGAATGTTTTCCACAACTTCATATGCATAAACTTGAAGACTACAGAAGGGTGAATGATGCTTTCACTATGTACATTACAAGAATGTTATAGGACGAGATCCATAGGAGTTTGTCCAAGGAGGCAACCTAGCTAACAAAGAAATATGGATTGTGGTACATATAGTTTCCCACTTTCACATACCTACAGATTAAGGGATTTAGATCCGCACCTTACAAACTTCCTAGGTATCCAACTGATAAGATGATCCTACTTGAGGTGGTGAGACAACTTATGGAATTTTATTTCATCCAAAAGGAGAAGCACAGAACAGGGATAACTTTCCCTATTGCAATAGGAAAGACTTTGGAGGTGTGCCACATTGTCATTGCAGCTAGCTCGATGATTGATGAGCATGCATTTTATCGCCTTGGAACTTGCAAGAGTAGAGATAGATTTGATCCGCATAAGAATGTTGTAAATATCAAGGGAGATAGATTCACACATAAGATTGACATTGAGGATTGCTAGGCTAATCTTATGGATGAACAAGCAGTAAGGAAGAGAATGTGGTCCAAAATGTTAGTTGATTTAATGAGGAAATTTGAACTTTTCTCCATTCCATACTAGATAGTTGATGATAGTGATCATACTCATCCATAGTATGAAAATGAAGTGAATAGGCCTATCCTATTGCCTAGTTGGTCACAACTGGAGGTGGTGGATTTGAATGTGCTTATGAGAGAAGTTATTGATTTCTCCAGGGAATGGGTAGACAAGTATATGAACCAATTGAGAGAGATGGGCGTCGCCTTCACCTACGAGAAAATGAGACTAGAGGAGTCTTCTCTTGAAGACGATCAAAGAACAATCAACGATGCAAAGATATATGATGACGAGGAGAGTCATGCTCCTAAATGAAGGAAGGGTATGCCTGGAGAATCTAAAGTGAAGGGGATGGAGACAGTTAGTCAGCAATCAAAGAAAAAGAAACATAAGCCTAGCACTCCTTTATCCACCCCTAGTTCCTCATCAGTGAAGGAGATAGATGTGCCAGAAAGAAGCAAAGAATTCGAACAATACTCCAATACAATGATTTTGCTAGAAAATATTCAAGAGTTATATGCTATAGTGATATCGGCACCACCGCATGAAGATGAAGAGCAGCTAGGATCTCCCATTGTCTAGTTGGAGGTTAGTTTGGGCAACAATGTTTATGATTTGACTAAAGACGAGGAAGATGATGATGTTATCTTAGCATTGAGGGGACTTGATCGAGAGATGTGTCTTGATAATGGGATGGAGATTTTCACCATTCCCGATTGGTTGCTGCAGAGCATGGAGAAAAGGAAGAAGATGATAGAGACAGCTTATTGAGAATACTAATGATGTCTTAACAAAGACAAACAAAGAGAAAGAATTAAAGAAGGCTAAGATATTTTCCAAGATTGCTAGGGATGAAACAGGTATGTAGGTTGCACAAGTGGCTATCTCGATGGGTGATGTGACCAAGGATGTGGCCACTCCCCTGGATTATCAGATTACTTCAATTGCCCTTGGACGAACAACAAAGACACAGGAGTTCCAGGAACTCGAAGACAATCCGGGCAATCAATGCAAGATTGGATAGGGAGATTGAGAAGAACAACATGTATAAAGAAGAGAATATGAGACTCAAGGAGTACATTGCAGGAATGAGGCGTGAAGATCCCACTTTTGTCTTGCCTATTGCGGTCGATCGTGGATTTCACTTTGATCATGAGGCAACGAGGAATACACATGCAAAATTTGGAAAATGAATTGAAGATGTGACAAAGCAAGCAGATTATTTCCTAACTCAGTTTGTCCAAGCATTTGACAGATCATCAATGCTCGCATTCAGGATACAATATTTGGAAGGAGTTTGGGATGATTTCTAGCCAATACAGGAAAAGACCATTCCCCGCCCCAGGGTGTTGAAGAGAATTCCGATGCTCACGTTGATTCATGAGGGAGTTTTGCATGAGGGAGATATTTATGACTTTCAGGGATGGTATTGTTCATTGGCCATGCAGAGATCTACCTATGAGCATGCGAGGAAAGATTGTGTAGAGATCGAAGGATCAATCCAGGAGATTCAATCCAAAATCCTTACATCCATTGAAGAAATGTTAGGCGTAGATGTCAGTGATTTCAGCAGTCTACACTTAGAAGAATTGAGAGAAAAGATGAAGTTCATGTACTTCAGCCAGTTGGATTCTTTGAAGAAGAATCAATTCCCTATTGATCCACATTCATAGTTCGCAGAAGATTATGCCAGATTGGGAGTGTTTTGGATGGTTGTTCTGATGCGTTGGATGTGATTGATGCTCACCAGGAGTCTTTGCCCAGCGTTACCATGGAGGAGCTAGATTCAGTTTTGGCCAGATTCATGGAATATGCTGCTAGAGAGAGGAATGCAAGGCGAAATCTTCTAGAAGATTCCCTATTTGATGACTAGGCGTCATTCCATTGGATCACATGTTGGTGATTCCCTTTTTGATGTAAACCCTAATTTAGGCAAATTTAGGGTTGTGTTGGCATGATCTTGGCTCATGATTCTAAATGAATCTTGGCCATTCATATCTTTTGAGACTATATAAACCCCATTGCCTCTTATTTGTAAGGGAGAGATTTTTTGAGAATTGTTGCCTATATGTTGTAGATTTGAATACAATCATTGAAGTTTGGTGATTTTGTTTTGTTTAAGTGTTGTATTCATTTATGGTTCTCATTACCTCCAAGTTAGATTAGAATTCGTTTTCAAGCATTTAGGTTGAATGAAAGAGTTGGTGAATGCATTTAATCCATACCACCAGCTTCTTGTTGATTGTAAGTTAGCCTTGCGTGGTCAACTGGAATTTAAAGTTGAACTTAACTTCAATTGTTGTACGCCCATTGGTATGCATTGCCTAGATGGTATCGATGTTTAATGGCGATAATTTGAACATCTATGAAATTTACCTTAGATGATTGCACTAAGCTTGTGTCAAATTGTTCATTAATGGTGAGACCACGTCTAGTAGGATTTCATTGAATCGTTCATTGCCTCTTGCATTCTAGGTCTTAGAATAGGACTCCTAAACCCTATTCCTTTTGTCCTTTTTTCTAAAATCCTTGTTAGATTAGATTAAGAGCTTAATTGCAAAATCCCAAGTCATCGGCATAACCTATTCCAATTCCATATCCATGAAAAGATTGATCAATCCGAACAATTGTGTAAGTCCCCAAGTGAAAACAGCATATCACATCAAGCCATTAAGTTACCCACATGTCAAGAACTAACCGTAGAAACCTTGGAATCGTCTTAGTTGATTAGACATTTAACATCTGAGGTGATTTTGTTCAAGAGAGGGTAAAATACTTTGGTATTTTATTTTGTGTTCGTATGTGCATAAAACATGTATCAATGGGTCTCTTTTGGGGGATACAAAAGATTGAGAATCTGTTTTATTTGTGGAAATTTAGTAGCTTGTGTCTAAAAGCCAAACTTTAGCTGGTAGGACAAAAATCTCGAAAGATTTTGGAGCTGAGGATGGAAACCGTTGTGCTTCTTTAGAGTGATTCCACATAGGGATTGACAGAGCATTAAATGGACTAAGCTGGGACGAAAAACCCTCGTTCTTGGTGAAGATATAGAAGTAAACTCATCCAAGGTTTGCATATGTGCTTTCAAGAAGTTTGTTGGGTTTAGCTAATTAGGTTTGCATACTAGATATTTGGAAGTTTTAAGGTAAGTGCTTGTGTACTTTTCAAGGAGTAGTAATATATTAATATTCTTTGTGCTGGGTGATTTTCGATGTTGAACGCAAAGCAATCTAGGTTTTAGGGATTGAAAGTTTAAGCAATGTTGTATTTGCTATATTAAATATTTCATTGGTAGCATGGAAATTGGTTGAGGGAATCGATTTGGAGTTTTGTGTGGTTAAAACTCTCTAATAAGACAAAATTCACAGAATAAGACATAGGTCATTTTTCTTTATTTTCTTTCTCTAGGAATTTAAAGAAGATTGGGTTTTGTAATTTTTTAAGTTGGGCAAATAATATTTAATTCACAAGTCGACAAGGAAGAAATTTGTGGCGTGAGGTTGAGGAAAAACAAATTTGTGGATTGTGGAGAGGGGTTGATTTTTCTATAATAATGTTGGGATGCCAAAGTTTATGGAATTGTGGAAATTCATATGGATTGTTCATGTTCTAGGAAGATAAAGGATTGAAGTCCAAAACTTGGGTCGATGTGGGAAAAATAGCAGGACATGGCAATAGCAATCAAACAAATTTAGGAGATAAATTCATAAAAGAGAGTCGTGGAGCTTGGAGACATTGCGGACCCTTTCAATTGAGACATGAGTTCCATTTTCTTATCGTTGGGCATGATTATTAATATTTCTGCATTTTTTTGGGTTGTGGTCACCTCCTATTTCCTTTAATGTGGGATTGATATAGTTGCTGGGTGTATAGCTTGGGGTTGACTATTGTAATTGCTGCAAATTGTGGGCTTCATTGTGAGTGAGCTTGTGTTGAATTGACTCCAAACAAGGCGGATGCATGGATAATTGCTGGTCTCTATACAAGTTTTCTTGAAGGTTGGAAGCACTACATATTTAGCCAAATAGCTACCACATCCCTGCACCTGGGAAATTGTATGAAGACAAAGGTGGGATAAATGTGGATAAATACCATATCTGAAATTGTGGCTATTGTGGTATAGTCATGACCTAAAAAGACAAATCAGAATAAATAAGAGAAGTCGTCTTGATTTTTTGGAAATGGTTGTGCATGTTAATCGAGCTTATCCAACAAATTTGTGAGAGCTAGGCGCAAGGATTGCCTTTGTTTGGCATATGGGTTTTGAGTGAAAATCATCCTCTGACAAGAATATTGCTTAGAAATTGGTGTGGTATATTACAACATAGTCCTCCCCTTTGTGAGTAGTGAAATAAGCATTAGTGCTAGCCATGAGAAAGGAAACAAATATTGCATGGAGTTTCGGGATGCCAAATCATGGGTTGGATGGTGCTAAGTATTGTGACTGGCATATTGGTGCTGCTCAATGTAATATCCCTTGTCAAGTCTGATCACAATTTTCTGTTATGAAGCTTAAGGAATATTATCAAACACTTGGCATACGATGTCTGAACCGCTGTTATGAATTTTCTGATTGTTTTCCTTGAGTTCATAGGCTGCAAATGAGGTTATTGAATGCTTCTAACATTGCAAGGTTGTTATAGAAATGATATACTGGCTGTTTCAGACCTTTGACATACATGAAAATGACTGAAATTAACTAGTACAGCTAGTTGGCATTATGTCAAAACACTTTCCAAGCATCCCAATGTACATCTACAGCCACTAGGCATTTAAGCAAACAGTTGACATACAAGCTATATGCTGATAACGAAAGGACATTACAATGATCATCTACAGCAGCAACTTAATGCAATCCTATGCAACTAACGATGACTGAAATTACAATGCTGAATATGTTGATTAAATACCAATTAAATGAGATGCAATGTCTGATGTAAAACCTGGAAATGATGGCTGCCTGGACAAAGTGATTCAATTCACCTTGTGCTCATGAATTTGCCTCCAACACCCAGTGCCTAGACTTCTTATCAAGCACCATGGTCCCACTGAAATAATTTCAGAATTTCAATAGCTTCTGCACTCAAAATGGCCCAGTCCCTAATGTGTACGGCTGAAGGGATGGTACGGTTGGTTGGCAGCAGCCATACGGCTGGATAAGGTTGCCAATGGTGTGCAAAGATTATGCCCTTATTCTGCTCTCCAATCTGCTCATTAATTTGCTTCAATCTTCTTGAAACTTAGAAAAATTGTTGCAAATTTAGCTCAAATAGAACCCCTATGTGAAGTTCTCTTGAATGTCAAATTCAATGAATATTTCACCACCTCAAATGGCTGCAACACTGAAGATTTTACTGTTCTCCAATGGCTGGCTGAAGATAGAAACCCTTGGCTCCTTCTTGCAAAGAGAAATCTCATGAAATCAAATGCTCAAAGAATGAATAGCTCAATCCCAAGGCCACGTATAAATAACTCCAAAGAGGAGGTTGATTTCCTCAAAAAGCACATTAATAACAATTAAATGTTATAACATTTGCATCTTTTAATAATTCACCTTTTAAACACCTTGGAAAAGACACCCAATATTGAATATTCATTTGGCCCCCTTTTAATGATGAACATGACCCTTTCTTTATGAAATAATAATAACTTATAATATAACATTAAATGGCCTCACAATAAAATTTATTATCACTTTATTAATAATCAAATAAGTATAACTCCATGATTAATCAATATCTCTACATTCTGTTTGCACCGGGGAATTGACCATTTTATCCTTTGTCCAACCCACCGACTTACTAAAAATAGAAAGGGTCCCTCTCAATCATCCTTTGACTTACTATAAATAGTAAGTGTGGCAAACAGAGCCTTGGAAGCACCAAACGAAAGTCAAAATGGGAAACCACTGAACTCTGGAGACTAAACAAGCCTCAGGAGACCCTCTATCCATAGTCATTAGCCTACGAGGATTAGAATAATAGGCTAATCATCCAAAATCCATATCTGCTAAAATTGGGACATTACACTCAAGCCTCCTTGAGAGGTTGATTTGTATCTGCATCAGTGGCGTAGGAAACAGGAGGGGTGATTTGTGCTAGCTGCCACTTACATCACCTAGGCATGGATTTATTAAACACATTTTGCTGCTGCTGTAGCTGACAGTGTTAGATGACCTTTGTACACTTGAGATTTGTACTGTTGTGCAAAGTCAAATGAAATACCAGGTTGAGCTTGTATTGAGGTTAGAAGAAATTAATATAATTTCTATATTTTCTTGAATGATTAAATGTTATGTAGACATGGTCATGCTCTGCATGCAATCTTAGAAAATTGTATTATTTGTAGTCTTGTTCCTTGCTCTTGTAAAGAAGTAATTGAATGCCTTGTTATAATTCTTTAAGCAATTCATTACCATTCCTATTCAAACTTATACTGTGCCAATCTGCTAGTAAATTGTTTGTCTGAATTACTCAGTTTGGGAAAGTGAAAAATTGGGTGTTCTTATAGTCCAGCAAACTGGAAAATCTAAACTTGGATGCCACACTTTGGAAAGGCCTCCAATGCCCACATTTGGACTATATTTTGAGAATACCTCCAAACAGTAATAAAATCACCTTCAAACCCTAGCTGCCTCTCTCACAAACTCCCATGCCCCCACATCAAATTTTATGGTCAGCAAAGTAAAGGATAAATCTGCTCAAAAGTTTGCAAATAAATTCTTCAATCTTCTCCCTTGATACCTCTCAGATTTACCTTGAAA
This sequence comes from Cryptomeria japonica, assembly GCF_030272615.1. Lineage (NCBI taxonomy): Eukaryota > Viridiplantae > Streptophyta > Pinopsida > Cupressales > Cupressaceae > Cryptomeria > Cryptomeria japonica. Next base: position 371,357,332 of record NC_081410.1, on the reverse strand, counting down.
ATCTCTGCTCAAAATTGAAAATTTCAATCAACTGTGAAGCCCAAATGTGATTCCTGAATGAAATCAAACAATGAATCCTCTAGATTAGATATTTCACTAAAGTAGAGGATGTTCCTTGCAAGGGTTTTCATCCTCACAAAGCCATAGGATGAACCATTCAACCAATCGAATCTGTTTTCAAAATATCAATCCAAGCATATTGAAAAATGAGCTCAAGGTCAAATAAATAGCCTCCTAGAAACCCCAAACTCCCTTTTGAGTTTCACTTTTAATTTAATTTTAAACACCTTATGTCTCCCCAATGTTGGTGCCCAAACCCATCAAGTCACTTTATTAAATAAATTGCACAAAGTACTTTTAATTATAAATTGGGTGCTTATATAGACAAATATTAATAAATTAAATAACGTTGAATGGTTGAAGTTAAATATTTAATTCTAACTTTATAACTTAATTTAAATTAAATACTCTAGACCATATTAAATACTAGAATGTCATCATCACTTGCTCTAACCGACATCCCAAAGTAGAAATAATGCCAATTGGCAATGTTGGTGTCCAACTTAACACTTACTAAAAAAAGTATGGACAAAATGTCGAAATCCACTCTAGAAAAGGGTGTAACGCGAATCTCAATTGACTGAGCTCGACACAGCACCTGTCAAAGCCAAATAGATTAGATCAAATTGCCACCATGAGTCTCCTAACTCTAACTCATTAGTCTATGAGAACCCACTGAATAGGCTAACGATCACCATGATGAAGTGCTTGGGAAGGCGACATTATAGTCTACCCTCCTTAAAATTACTTGTTCCCAAGGAATTCCAACTCTGGATGTTGTAAGATCTACTCATTTCCCATTTTGCATCCCCTATTGACAAACTCTTCCACTTGACTATGTACTCTTTGATGATACTATTCCATAGAGTACGCTCATTGTCGTCAATATTGGACTCCATAATTAAGATTAACTTCCCCCCTCATCTAATGGTGGCCACTCTAATGAAATAATAACATTATGCCTGAGTGCATTGTGCCTAGACACATGAAACATATTCTATACTTTGTTGCTCGTCAATAACTCTAGCTTGTAAGCTACCTCTCCAATCCTTTTGGAGACTCTAAAAGGACCATAGAATCAGGGTTTGAGCTTCTCAAACCCACTCTTTTTTGGGAGTGGATTGCCTATATGTCTAGAGCCTCAAGTAAACCATGTCACCTACCTCAAAACTGTGCTCTCTATGATGTTGATCAACATACAACTTCTGTCGATTCTATGCCTATTGCACGTTTTCCTTCAATGATTTCTTAATAACCCTGACTCTCTTGTAGAAAATCACTTGCCTTAGGCATTCTACTATCCCTAAAGAGAAAATCAACAAAGTTAGGTGCTTCATACCCATATAATGCCATGAATGGTGGCATCCTGATTGAAATATGATAGGTATAATTATAACAATAGTCTTTGAGATGTGGTGATTTCACTCATGTTCTTTTCTGTTTTGAAAATAGTTTCCGAGATACCCTTCTACCCATTTGTTTACTACCTCCATTTACCCATCAGTTTGTGGGTGGTAAGTAGTGCTCGGAGTGAGCTCAGTTCCACTCAATCTAAAAAGTTCTTGCCCTAAGAGGCTCAGGAACTTGTTGTTCCTATCACTAACTATGCTCCTGGGCATCCTATGAAGTCTGAAAATATCCCAAAAGAACAAATCAGCTACCTATGTTGTAGTGTATGTTGCAAAAACAACAAAGAAATGTGCAAACTTGGTCAACCTATCCACTACAACACTACAAGATATATGCAATCCTTACCTTGTACCTTAGGTAGATTAGTGATGAAATCCATGGATATGCATTCCCATTTTTGCTTGGGATTGGTAGGGGTTGATGAAACCTAGCTGGATAAGTATGCTCATTTTTGTTCTCCTGGCAAGTTGGGCACTCCTTAACATACTAGAGGACTTCATTTAAAGTACTTTCCGTGTGAATCTGTCTTGGATTTGTCTGTAAGTCTTAAAGAACCCCGACTGACCAGCCATAGGTGTATCATGGAAAGTCTTCAATATCTTCAACTTAAGTTGTGAATTAGGAACCAAATAAATCCTCTCATAAATTAAAATAATCAGCTCATTAATCACCATGTACCTATCATCCTCTAACCATATGCCATTGTGCCAAATCTCCATTGGAAGACATTTTTATGCTTCTAGGAGCATTTTCAGCTTGCTAGCATCTACAAATCATTCAAACTGTCACTGAAAGTAGTTGTTTAGGCATTTTTACTATTGCTGGGTCGTTTTTGGGTTGTACGGGAACTTAAAAATGTGTCAAACAACCTTCAAACCTTTTTCTGCGCATGAGCAAAGATCAAGGTAAGTTTCTAGGAAAATATATACTCATACTCAACTTACAAACACTCTAGAAACATGTGTCAAACCCCAAAAACGTGACACACTTCATTGTCAGCATCACCAATTTGTTCCAAGGTTTCATCTAGAAGGAACAACAAAGTCATAGATATAAGATCATTAAAAATCCTCCAATAACCTCTCCACTATATTGTGTGTTGCTTGCAGCAATAATAAGAGGCTTCGCAAATGCTTTAAAAAGTGAAAGCAACAAAATAGCAATGGAAATTCATACTTGGATCATTTTTCCCATTGAAGAGCCATTTTTCCCATTTTTGAAACTTGAAAATCACTCAGAATAGCATGCAAACCATTCTCCAAGCATGAGAAAGAGTCTAGGCACCTTTTGGATGACAAAAACAACCATTTGCAGTAGAAATAGGCTCCAAAATTTAGCTACAGTCTCTTGCACGTGAGTAACCTCATTCGCAAGTCTGGTCGAGGTTGCGGGCTAGTACTTTTAATGATATAAAATGTTAATACGTGCCTTTGAATATTAAAATGTTGCCCCTCTTTGATTATTAAAATGACCCCCACCATACTTTTCTAGAAAGTTTTAATTTATCTGCCTAACTCTTCATAGCTCGTGAGTCTGCAACTTCCTATTTGCATACCCAACTAGCACTTGTGGAATTCCTTATCTCCCAGCCAAACACAAAAATGAATGCTAATACTTAAATGGGAACTTTACAATTAAACTAAATAAAGTTTTAATTGAAATAAATGCCTACACTATGTTGTAATGCAAGTAATCTCCATCAAAAGTTTACATTATGAAGGTCACAAGATAAAACAATGGGGATAGAAAAATGAGGTTAAACAAAATTAAATTTGCCCCTTCATTAAAATTTTGTAGGAGGCCATAATCAATTGCTTAGACCCTTGCTCCATGATTTAATCTCGCTAAACAAATCAATTTTCGACACTTTGTTAATGCGGACCCAACTAATTTTATTTTTTTTGTTTTCATGCAAGAACTCCTCAAATCACTATGAAAATGGAATTGAGGACGTTTGGAGGACAATTGACAACTAGACTAGAATCATGAGCTTTGAAAAAAAAATTAGGACCTTCCCGGACTCCCTTGTAGTCAGCCACATTAAAACTTGCCTCAAAAGTACTCCAAATTGCATGAAACTGAACAAACACGTTCCTAGTGACATATGGAAACTTTCTACCAAAGGGATTCTTATGACATCACTAGGTTAGGAGATTTTAATGCCAAAAGTTGGTGGGTCTGTATGTCACAATAGGGGTCAAGACCTATCTTTTGCCATTAGTCTAAGGGTGAATTCGCATTGCCAAACTATGAAATTTACACATGCCAACACTGGGCATGTAGATATCACCTGCTTGAAGTGATCAAAAACACATGTGCCAACACTGGACTTGTTTGAAGTGATCAAAAACATTTTTGTGTTGCATTTGACCACTTGAAAGCTTCCTTCTTTTTCAAATTTGTAAGTGGGGATGCAGTTTGTGAGAATCCCTTAATGAACTTGTTGTAGAACCCACATAAACCAAACAATCCCTTAAGCTATGAGAGATTCGTGTGTGTAGGCAACTCAACAAGAGCCTTTGTCATTTCAAGATCAACTCTCACTCCCTTTGAATTGATAATGTGATGAAGGTATAGAAGTTTTGTTATGCCAAAGTGACCCTTAACTCCTTGGCGTACAAGGACTCACTCTCCAAAATGCTCAATACCTCAAGATGCCTCATGTGTTCCTCCCAAGTTTTACTAAAAATCGGGATATCATCAAAAAATATTAACACAAACTTCCTTAACTGCTTTTTGAATACCTAATTCATACAAGACTGAAAGGTGGCTGGTGCATTAGTCAAACCAAAAGACATCAATAGAAACTCAAAGTGACCGAAATGGCATTGGAAAGTTGTCTTCTCTATATTTTCCTTACTCATTTTAATCCGATGGTAACTTGACCTCAAATCAATATTTGAAAAGTAACAAGCACCATGCAGCTCATCAACCAACTCATCAATTCTAGGAATAGGATACCTATTGTTTATTGTCTTTTTTGTTGAGAGCCCGATGGCCCGTTAATCAATGCACATCCGCATTGTACCGTCCTTCACCAAAACTGATTGCTGAAACAAAAGGGTTCTTGTTGGGTCTAATTTGACCCATCTCTGGTAATTCCTTAATGGCCTTTTCAATCTCAACCTTATGCCTCTTTGGTTGCGTGTATGGTGTAGTGATTACTAGTTTTTGGCACCCTCTTTTAGCTCTATTACATGTTCAATTCGCATCTTAGGTGGCACTCCATGTGGTATACCCCGAACACTTTGCTATGCTTTGGTAACAATTTTTGAACGTCTGGATGATTAGTGTTCTTTTGTTGTTCTGCAACTGTGGATATTACGAGACACTTGTTGCCCACTCCACTTGATCATGTCTATTTTAGCCATACCATCCTTTTGAATGATACAACTTTGGGAGGTCCATCGGATAATCCTTTGAGCACTATCTTCCTCACATTTGATTCATACTTCATCTCGATCTTTTGTAGATTGAAAGTGAACTCCACAAGTGATTGCATCAAATGCATCCCTAAAACCACATCAATATCCTTTATGTTCACCACATGAAATTCAATTTTCAACTCATAATCCCCTAGCTGTATGCTCAAATTGGAAATTTTGCGAGTGCAAGTGAGCTTGTACCCATTTGCTACCATTACCCTGAAGCTCTCATGTTCTTTAGTTTGAAGTCCTCTCCTAGTCACAAAGAACTCATCAAGTATGTTCCACGGCGTTTCGGGGTCGGGGATGGGGGGATGGCAAGGGACGCGTTTCTGGGACGCCCCCTCGAAGTCCAAAATTTAGGGGACGACAATATATATATTTCAAAATATATTATAGAGAGGGAGAGAGATGTCAATAACTGATAACAAAAATATCATTATGTAAATAAATCATGAGAGCAATAATATAACAACATAATAAATTTCAATAAAGCATTATAACAGCAGTCTCAAACATCAAAAAACCAAGGTTTATCAATATCCAAAGACTCAAAACCATTTGAGTCACTATCACCCTCTGGCAGAAGTGGATCATCCAATGGTACCCTGACCAATCCTGGTTGTCTCTTTTGTTTTGGTTTTAACTCTTTATTGTCATTTTAGGGTTCCTTTGTGGTTTAGATAACTTTAGAAGTCCTTGTGCACCCCCAAGGACCAATAGAAGCAAAGAAAATAAAAAACTTTTTTCTTTTCTTGTAAGCCTGGAATCATTCCTAGTAACAGGAGACGACTAACTATTTGGGTTTAGGAAGATGCCAAAGGGACATCCCCTTGCCATCCCCAAATGATAGGGGACATTTCTAGATGTTTCTTGGGATTTTTGGTGTAGCAGGGACAGCTAGGGGGTAGGGACGCTGGGTTTTGGGGCAGGAAGCTAGCTCATCAATAAAATTATTGGTAGCGCTTATATCAATGAGAGTTATTATTTGCTGCCCTTATAGAATACCTCTATCCTTAAATGTTATTGCTTTTTGGAAGCTGGAGAGTTGGGCAATGATACGACTGCTTCCTTCCTACTTTTTTGATGAACTTTCCTCTTCACTACTCATTGAATCAGATTATTGATCTGATTTTTTTGATGATGATGCTTCCACTGAAACGTACTCTTTGCTTTAACACTACATTTGTGAGATGGATCCCATGGCTCCCTACAATGAAAGCATAATTTCTTCTTTCTAAGCTCCTTCAATTGCTCATTGGCCAACCTATTTGATTCATTCCTTGACTGATTTGATTCCCTATGAATTTTGTCTTTATCCGTTTCGTGTGGGAATCCTTTAGACTGAAATTTTCTCCTATAACTAGAGGCCTCCATGTCTCTAGCCTTCTTAATGGCTTCTTGCAATGTAGGTGGATGGAGTGTCTTACTCCAACCTCTTAAAGGATCTGACAAACCATTCATAAACAAAACAACGAGTCTCCTCTCTGAAATATCTGTAACCAGCATTGATAACCTCTGAAATCAGCAACATAAGCATATACTGAATTCCACTTCTTCAACTGAGCCAACTCCTTGAAAATGCAACTTTGGATCCTTCTTATTAAATCTTTTATAAGCCTCTTTGTGAACTCAACATAAGGAGTGATCCGATCATGCCCCATAGTAATCATCCCATAATGCCATCACTCATGAGAAACACCATCCTGGTGGATAGCGACATATTTGATAGCTTCATCTTAGGCATGGGATTAAGCTGAAAATAACTATCCACCTTTACACCAAGCTCCAGCTGAAGTCTTCCTTGATCCATCATAGTAAGGAAGGGTTAGTTTCCCAACCTTATTCTGTAAATCATAATTATTTGTTCTTCCAGCAGCATGAGATCTATGCTTCATTTTGAGGTCAATGCGATCTCTAAGAGCTATAGCAGCCTGAAAATATGGGCTTCGATCCGTCCAATCCTGCATAAACTAATGTTGCAAATCAGTAACTTGGGGTTCATTTTCAACTTGTGGTTGGACCCTAGGTGGGAAAACTTGCATAAAGGGTGTGGAATTAACTGTTCTTGCTCACTGATTTGCATTTTGGTTGTTAATTGAGTTATCCCCCTAGCCATTGTTACCATTATTAGCACATTGCTCTCCATTGTTATCTCCATTGTTTGCACAGTTATTATTGATATTGTTGTATCAATCCCCTTTTGACGAACCACCAACTCTATCAAGTTCCCAAGATGCTGATATGTTTTTGTGCACGTTGATCTATAGCCTGCTATCCTCAAATAACAGTGTCCAACATATTCATTGCACGTTCTCCTTCTCCATCTCTATCACCCATATTTTCTGCTATATGTTCTTCTATTGGCAAGGTAGGATTAGACCTATTTCCGCGAGTATTGTAATGGTGTCTGAAAGGTTGATGTTCAAACCCTGACATTCACTGCTGTATCATTCTGAATACTTCAGGATGGTAGGATAAACTGCCCTAATACCACTACAATATACACCCTTTTGTTTGTTTGGTTTGTGTTGAGTTGTTTAGAGAAATAGACGAAGACGCGGAATAGTTTATTAATGCAATAATCTTGTAGCAATATAGTGAATGAAATGACTTTGTAAATCACAATATTGAAATTACTATAAATTTCAAATCTTTAAATACTTAGATGATGGAAACAAACTACAACTAGATATTGAACATGCCCAGATAATCTGAGATACATAATGCTGATTTTGCATCAAATTCCAGCAAATTGGTAGCTCTAAACTTGGATGCCACACTCTCGAAAGGTCTCCATTGTCCATGTTTGGACTTCTGAGAATGCAGTTCTAGGCACATCCAAACAACAATAAAATCACCTCCAAACCTTAGCTGCCTCCTGTTGTGATGTTTTCACACATCGCCCCATTGCAAATGGGGACCCCCTACTTTTTAGGCCCTCTCGGTCTTTTGGCTTTCGTTTTTGGGGTCTTTTCGTGGCAGTCTCACCAGTCTCTCTAAGTTTGTAAGTGAGTAGGGTACAATTTGATCAAGTCTGCTTTTCGTTTGAGCTAATTTGGCCAAGTCTAGGGCTCATTTTGTCAATTTTAGGGTTTTTGTGTTCAGTCCTAGATTTTAGGGGTTTCCTTTTAGGGTTTTGGAAAACTGAATGGAGTCAAGACCCTCTAAGGATCTGGCACGTGAAATTTGAGCGAATTCTGAGCAACTTTCTATTTTTAGAAAGTTCCTATTTTTTAGGGATTTTACTGAGTCCTGAAATGTTTTCATTTTGCCAAAACTAAAACTTCCTATTTTTAGTAATTTCTATTTTTAGTAAGTTATTATTTATAGTAAGTCATCTGACGTCCTATTTTGGGGTCTAACAATGACATTTTGAAAAGTTTCTATTTTTGGAAAGATTGTTTTTGACAGGACCATTCAAGCAGGCAATGAAGATTGAACATTCACGACTATTTCTAAATCCGCAAAAGCCAAAAGCAAACATACTAGATCAAATATTGCTAAGTATAGGCATCTATTCTTGAAGTGGAAAGCATCGTGAAAATCTTCTGAGTCTGGCACACGGAAATCACCTTAATTCAAAATACGGCATCTTGATCCTGAAATGTTCAAAATTGACCTAAGTCCGGAGAGAAGTAAAATTCCTTGACTGAGTCAAAGTGGCACTCCAGTTAGGAATCAGGGGCCAAAAGCAGTGTCATGGAAAATGGGCAACATTGAAAATTCCATTACCATAGTGAATTAGCGCCCAAGTGAACATTGGGGCGCTAAATGGGGGTGATGGAGGAATTTCTTTATCCGCCAAAATTCCTCATTGATGTGTTTTTGGCACCCAAGAGGAGTGTAGAGCACCCAAGATGGGGGAGTCAAGGAAAAATGCCAAAATTCAAAATTCCTTCATTGTGAGCAATTAGCACCCAGGGTTAAGCAAGGCGCCAACTTGGGGATGCCAAGGAAAGCTGGCAAAAATGAAAATTCCTCCACTATAGGCATTTGGCGCCCAAGTCAAGGAAGGAGCGCCAAACAGGAGGGAGCATGGAAATTGCTAACCAAGACAAATTCTTCCATAATGTGGATTCAATGCCCAAGACATGAGATTGGTAAGGAAAGTTGGTAAAAGAAGAAATTCCTCCAGGTATGGACGTTGAATTGAGATGATCAAAGAAAACCTCAAAGTTGCAAAATTCTTTCACAGAGGCAAAATGGCGCCCTAGTCTAGGAAGGGGCACCAAAATTAGATGATCATGGAAAATGTCAAATGCATCAAATTCCAAGCCAAAGTGGCCCTAGAGACAAGGTAGGGCGCAGAAGTTGAGTGGTCATGGAAAATTTCATAACTCCAAATTCTGTGACCAATGGAGAATAGCACCTAAGAGAGTAGGAAGGCGCCAAATAGGGGTACTCGAGGAAATCTTCAAAAACTTTAAATTCCTTCTCCAATGCAAAATTCCACCCCAGTCTTGAATAGGGTGCCAAATTGGATGGTGCATGGAGAAAGTTCAAAATTCATTCTTCCTAGACATGATGAAAATAGCGCCCAAGTGTTGAGGGCGGGCTCTGAAATGGTTAAGGCATGGAAATAATGAAGTTCCATCATCCAGTGAAATCCATGCTCAAGTCGGGAATGGAATGGAAAGCAAAGAAATCTTCTCGGGAAATTTTTAGAAAAATTCATTTTTAGGCACCAAATCTCGTCCAAATTTCAAAATTTTTGCACAGTTGGATTCATAGGAGAATTTTCTCTCTCCTCGACCAAAACCCTAATATTATGGAAAATCCCTAAAAAATAGGAGATGGTGGAAAATTGTTGAAAATCTCCTCCAAAGCAAGGAAAGTTGAAAAAACTTAAAAGAAAATGCTTCTAGAGTCAGAGATTATCCCTCCTAATGTTTTCTCTCTCCAAGGGTTTCTTGCCAAGTGGCAGCCAGGTCAGCGCATATTGAATTAATTGCAGATTCCTTTTGCATGCGGCCGTCACGTCCAAGAGTTTAATGGCACATTTATGGCTTCGTGGTGGTGCACTTATTACTGGAATATTTGACCAAATGGCGACCCGGTCAATGCATGTTGAATTTATGCATGCAGTCGTCATATTCAAAGCATTATGACAGATTCCTGTCGCATGGAGAATGATGAGCATTTATGTCTACATGAAGAATATTCATGGAATTTTGGGCAAGTTTGATGTAATGGAGTGCATTTAATGCACGAATGGATGCCATTTTGGGATTGTTTGAATTAATTGTATAAGGGCATGATGGGTTATTAATTGCTGATTCCCACCTTGTTGCATAATGTGTGGGGAATCTTTTAGGGAAAACCCTAATTACGGTTTTGCATGTAATCATGGCCTGAGGCCTATATAAAGGGGTGACCCCCTCATTTGTAAAGCAGAGGGAGACTTGTATGAAATTGTTGCGATAAGTTTTGAGATAATAACAATGAAACATTGTTCTTTGATGGTGTCCACTTAAGTTATTTTTTCAAAGCTTGCATGGTTTCACCTTCCTCACTTAGAGCAGAAGTAGTATAGTGTTTTGATTTCAATGGAGAATGTAATCGTGTTCGATGAATTTCCATGGTTCATACTTTTTGCATGTTGCTGATTGTAAGTTGCAGTGTAAAGTTAGCCTGAACCCCAAATTTGTGCTAATTTCGATTGTGATAGTCGCTTGGATTGCACCGTGTTGGGTATTCAAGTGCACTTTCTCGATGTGAAAATCCTTAAACATCCTCAGAAGATTGCACCGTTCTTGTAGAGTTGTAGTTAAACTTGGCGAAGCAAAGCTTGGTTTATTTGGAATTTGTCCACCAGAGCACTATTCATTGATATCATTGCCCTTAGGAGTAGACTTAGATCCTTCTAAACCCTTTCCCTTTTATTTTCAGTTCATTTTAGTTCATTCAAAGCAGAAGCATCGCAGAATTGCCATATGTGATGATGGAGTTCCAGCCACAACAAAGAAGTGAAAGAACGATGCAAACGTAAGGCCCCTTGGATTACCAGCAATCAGATCAGCCAACTAAGTCACGTTCGTAGCATAAAGGAACCTTGGAGTTGATTGTTTGAACTTCATGCAATCTTAGCATGCAATCACACTTTGATCAAGAGAGAGTGAAGTGACCGTTAGGCAACTTTATTCTATGTTCGACACTGTCATAAAAAACACATCAACAGAATTGGTGCTAGAAGGAGGGCGAACATCAAATCGTTCATTTTCACAAGCAAAAAATCCATGTTGGCTGGAACCAATATGAGCTTTTAAGTGTCAAATCAGAGATATATTAGATCTCTTATATGTCAGAAATCCAAAAAAAAAGTGAAAAATTCAAAAATTCCAAAAAAAATCAGAAAAGAGAAAATTAAAAAAAAGATTTCTCAATGGATGGGCGACCGTTTCATATTTCTTGTTGCCAAGACAGTCTCCTTGTGGACATCACTCAGATTCAAGAAGATTTGAATGCTCAACTGCACCCCAAGAATTTGTCAAATTTTGCCTTACCAAGGAGGTGTCGGATTCATGAAACCACCAAGCATGATGAGATGAATTGCTTGACATTCTTGTCAAGGATAGAATTGGTTCTACAAGGGAGGATTTTCTTTTGGGATGTGCCAAAGTCGAAATTGTGCATAAGGCCCGATGATGATTGCGATGGAAATGATCCTTTCTCGAGATTCAAGTTGAGAATTCAAAATCAAATAGAACTGGGTAATGAACGACTTGAAGGTGTATTGCTTCCCTATCGGTGTCGGATTCACCATGCACCCCACTCAGAATTCACTTGTCCAATGTGTGGAGAAGCTATCAACCAGGTCAGATATCAGTCTAGATTATTAGTGCCTACAAAGGAATGCATTACAAATAAAATCTGGAGTGTCCATCTCGAACAAAGGAAGTCAAAAGAACAAAGCATTGCAACACCATTTGGTGGTAATGGACATGAATTACAAGTGGATAGTGTAAGTGAACTTAATGATCCAAGCTTTCAAGTGGGGGACAATGTTTCTTGCATCACACCAGAGGAAGAAGCCATTGGAGTGAAGATTAAGGAAGCAATGGAATACATAGCAAGGAGAACCACCCAAGGTGACTATCAGCATGTGGAAGCGGATGAATATATAGAATTGCAAGTTATTGAAGATCATCAAGAACCAGAAATGGAGGACTTAGCTCAAAGTAGAGATGATGTGAGAGATTTCTAGAGTTCATTCATCCAAGGAGGAAAACATGAAGGGAGAAGTGTTTCCAGTACACTTCAAGAAGGAATAGTCCTTGATGAAGAAGTTCATTCTTGCATGCTCAAGATGGAAGAAATGATAAGCAACTTAAGGCAAGAAGGAATATTTGATGATCAACGGGTCGCCAAGGTGGAAGTAGAGTACAAAGAGCAATTCGGGTCGGGGCTAGACCCGTTACTAAAGATTCAAAAGGAGCTAGTGGTTGAAATACTCCATATTTCCAAGTTTTCATTTGAGTCCAGATTTCGCCACCGTGTGCCTACTAAGGATTGGAATTTTGAGTTGCATGTTGCAAATGCGAGTGGGATGATACATCACCAACTTCGACCTCCTAATAAAGCAGAGGATGATGTGCAAGAATTCCTGCCCGAAGACGAAAACCACCAGGTTGTCTCTTTCCTTGCTCCTGAGTTTGAAAGTTATGAATTTGAACATAAATTTAGGAAGAACAACTTGTTTATGGATTAATCATGGTCCCGATGAGTTGCCACGGTTGCTAATCTTTCATGAAGTTTTGCTTGAGTTTGATATTTGCATTACGAAAGATTACTTTTCTGAGTTTAAAGATAAATTTGCAAGGCTTCGAACCATGACTAATGCCCTGTTGCTCATGCACATCCTAAGAAATCAAGTTAGGAGTTGTATATATTTAGGTCTTGTGAATAATGTTCGTTCATAATTTTTGTTCTTGTTAGACTAGGTTTCCCTTTTGTGGTTTTGGTTTGTCTTGTTGTGGGTTTTCCCTTTCCTTTTTGGTTTCGGTTTGCCTTGTTTTGTTTTTCTTTGGGTTTTGGTTTTTGGTTTTCAGCCTTTGGTGTTGGTTTCCCTTGAGCTTGTCTGCTCAAGTGGTTTTTTGCTTAGGTTTAGGGTTTTGAGTGGCCTAAGTTGTTTGGAGTTCTTGTTTGTAAGTGGGGTGGTGATGTTCTCCTCTGCACAGGTCTAGTTGTATTCCACTTATGTTGTATCACGACACCTGAATCTTGAGAATGTCATGCTTTTTGTTTGCCCTCTCGGGTGAATACTTAAAGCATGAAGTACGTAATGCAGAACAATGCCATGGATATCAGACAAGTATCAGATATGTTATTCCATTCCTAATTCGTGTGTCCTTTACAAGTTACAATGAGGAGTATATAAAGATACCGAGGGGGTGCGAGCGCCAACCGCCGCATCGCAACTGCCACCCCTCGGATGCCAACTAACAACAAACTCAATTACGACTTAATTAACTATTCATATTCCCGTATACAATAATGCAGCTAACATCATCCCCCCCAAAAAGAAAAGTCGTCTCCAGGCGACTTACAACAAAATGGAGAATACATGGAGCTCACAAAATCCAGAAGAAGAAAAAACTAAGGAAGTGCAGAAGGCGTCCCTGATGAAGAAGGCGCCGGTGGTGGTGTAGCAGTGGACGCCAAGCGCCCATGGAGCTCATACACCTGCTCCGTCCTCCTCTTGAGATCCCGTTCCGCGACCATCTGCCGCTCCATAGCAGTCTTTACCATGTAGGCTGCCTCGAGCACCTCCTTATCCTTCTTGTCCACATTTTCCAGGGCACTAACCAACCGAGTCTCCAACAGCTCCCTCGAGGCCCTCTCCTCCTCCAACTGTATCAGCAAGGCAGACTTCTCGGCTACTAAATTGTCCACCGCTGCCTAGTTCTGTGCCATGGTAACCTCTAGCTCGTGAAACCTGGTAGCCAGCTCCTCCCGAGCTGTGACTGCTGCCACCCTCAAAGCCTCAACTATAGTTGCCATCTGTTGTGACCTCCGAAGCTCCAGATAACCTTCCCGGAAAGCCTGCTCTACCTCTCTCACCAACGACTGCATCTGGGTCTCGCCAACCCCCTCAGTGAGGCGCCAAGCCTCCAGCATCGCTAGGCTCTCCATGTCCGGCCACCCGGCACGCTCAAAACACCTCTCAAACTCAGCTTGGCATCCCGTGTGGGCAAAGGTCAACAACCCTTCCATCCGCTCAACCATGGTCGCATCGGCCTGGAGCGTGGCAGATGGCACAAGCCGTTGTGCTCCCAAAGTCATCTCAATAATAAACTGCTCCAACTCTGTACCCTACTGACTTCCCACTGGCACTTCCTCTGCTCTGTACGGACTGGTTACTACCACCGCCGGGGGTGAAGCAACCCTCTGAACTGCCCTGCTACTCGGGGAACTCCCTTCCTCGAGATCAATGACATCCAAGGAATACGCGGTCCGCCCTGGGGATAGAGTGGCCTCTCCCGGTGTCATGGGTGCCATCTGGTAACGGCTCAACCAGCTAGTGAGGTCATCATGAAGAGTGCCTGTTGTTGTCATTGCCTCCTACATATATCCGGGTAACCCTGGCACATTCTGTCCCACCACATCCGGTACCTCGTGCACCATGGAAGCCTCTGCACTCGCCAAGGTCTTCACCCGGGGTGGTGTCATGGCTATCGTCGCCCGAGGCTACTCGAAACTAGGAACTAGTACCGTGGTAACTACACTCACTGTCCCGAAGGACCGCGGCACCGCCAACTGACAAGTTTCTGGTAAGCGGGCTGGTGTAAAGTGGACCTGCACCTCCGATGCTACAGTAGACCCTACTGTACCTGTAGACTCCACTACCCCTTCTTCAGGCAACTGGTCGCCCCTTCTCCCTATCAGTCGGAAACTCCCTCCGCTTACCTAGGAGGTGTCTGCGGATTCCTCCCTGCCACTGTCTGCATCCTCAGCCTCAGACTCTTCTGTGTCGGACTCCGTATCGGACATGGCGGCCTTCTTCCGTTTTGTGCCCAAACGTGCCTCCGTGCCATGTGCCAAGACGTCTAAGTGTGACCAGTAGAATATGGGCGGCTGGTCTGGTGCAACATGGCCCTATGGCTCCAATGGCTGTGACCCCGGGGTGATCTGTGTGCGGACTGCATCCAGGAATAATCCAATGGCGTGATGCGGCATGTAGAACTTCTTGTATTGCAGCGTCATGAACTCGTCCATCCTATCCGCCAATAGTGATGCCCAGTCATATACCACTCCATTGTGCAGCCCGTTCATCAGCACTATCTGTGCAATGGCTATGTCCGACGCACGGGTGGCACCTGTGAGGCGACTCTTCACCACGGACAACAAGCATCGCCATACTCCCTTGGCGAAAAATTGTTTCTTCACTCCCCGACTCTTGCCTGCCCTTTTGAGGCTATCTTTTTCGGCCTGGGTAAGGTTATCGCGCAACATCAGCTGGAGCAGTGTAGCACGATTCTCGGGGGATATTTTCTGGGAGGTGTCTATCTTCTTTCCTTTTATCCTTGGTATGCCAAATACCCTAGTGAACTCGCCTGCCGTGAATGATACTGTTATCCGCTGATGTTGGTAATCAAATACCGACTAGTGGCGATATCTGTCATAGCTGCCAATCATGGCACGCAAAACCACCTCAAAGTCTTTTATCGAAAAAACTGGCATCTGGACCGCCCAATGTACTTGTGCCTGGCGAAGGCTCTTCTTTATTAAATCATCCGAAGGTGTCTTTGACCACTAGTTCCGATAGTCGATTCCATTCAAACCCTCAAACATAATATTATCTGTCGTTATTTCATCTCTGTCCTTTGTCGCCAAGGGTTTGGGACGATGCCTCTTGTTTTTTTGACTGGTGCTCATATCAAGACTACCTGCAATGCGCACCCCAGATGGTAGAATCCGTTTGCCTGTGTCATTGGTTCCTTTTTGCCCTCCCTGCAACTTGTCTTCTAACAGCTGCAATCGCTTTCACCAATCTGCCTTGTTCCTGTTTGTGTCCATTAGTACAGAGTACTTCTTCAATTCTGCTTTTATAACCCCCTTTGCTTTGTTTTCTCTTTTCTCCAAAAAATAAAAATAAAAAACCGTTCCCGTAATCGGCACAGACTCATGCGGGTTGGTGCCGGCTGCAGTTGTGCGTCTCTGTGCAGCTTGGCGGCTGGCGCTGTGCGGCTGCCGGTTGCGCGCTGTGCGGCTTGGCAGCTGGCGCTGTGCAACTTCCGGTTGTGCGCTGTGCGGCTGGCGCTGTGCAACTTCCGGTTGTGCGTTGTGCGGCTTGGCGGCTGGCGATGTGCGGCTGCGCATGGAGGCTGCGGGAGTGTGCGGCTTCAACGTTGTGCGGGCTGCGCGTGGAAGTGTTCGGTGCGGGCGGGGTTTTATTGGCGGTGGGCGGTGCGTAGTTGGCGGTTGGCATGTGCGGTTGGTGGCGTGTGCAGACGGTGGGGTGTGGGCGCTTGGCGTGTGGCGTGTGGTTGGCATGTGCGGTGACCACCGCACGGTGGCATCCACCGCCGGTGGCCCCACCGCACGGTGTTGTCACCGTCGGTGGTTCCACCGTACGGTGGGCCCACTTTTTCTTTTTTTTTTTATGTAATTTATTTTCCCCTTTTTTTCCAAACATTCGTCATGGTCCGAGCTCTCTCCGTTCGTGGTAGATTTTTAATTTCGACCCATTGACGGCATCTGGTATCTCTTCCCCGTCCAGCGTCCACAACTTAATTGCCCCGTTGGTGTTGACCTCACGTACCTTGAATGGTCCTAGCCAACGCACTTTGAATTTCCCAGGTTTAATTTCGTTCCTTCCGTTGAATTTCAATACCAACTGCCCAGGAGTAAACTTCATTCGCCGGAGATGCTTGTCGTGCCAAACCTTCCGTCTTTGCTGGGCCGTCTCCGTCGCCCATTGAGCCATCATCCTTCATTCGTCCAATTTGTTCAAAGCGTACAGTCTCTCCCTCAGGCTTTCCATGTCACCAAGTCGATTATCGATGGCGATCCGGAGACTCGGCACCATGAATTCAACTGGCACCACAACTTCTTGTCCATACATTAGCTGGAAGGGAGTCTGTCCCGTAGTTACCTTGTAAGTTGTTCGATATGCCCAAAGTACTGACGGTAGGCACTCCTCCCAGTCATCCTTCTCCACTCCACAAGACTTATATATCACCGACATTATTATTTTATTGGTCGCCTCGGCTTGCCCGTTCGCCCGTGGATAGTAGGGGCTTGATAAGGAGTGGAAGATTTTAAACTCCGTTGTTAACAGTCGAATGATGTGATTTACAAAATGGCCTCCTCTGTCACTCGTCAGTTGGATTGGAATCCCATACCGCGTAATGATGTGTTCATAGATGAATTTTGCTGTGTTGACCGCCGAATTGTTGGGTAAGGCCCGTGCCTCCACCCACTTGGTCAAGTATTCTGTTGCCACTACAATGTATCTGCATCGTCGAGCTCTACTTGGTTTTAATGGTCCGACGAAATCCAATCCCCATCTCTCAAATAGTTCTTGGGCATTCGATGGGTTGAGGGGCATAAAATCTCTTTTTAATGGTCGTCTGGCCCGTTGGCATGTATCACAGCTTGTTACCCACTCCCTGGCATCATTATGTAGTGTCGGCCACCACAGTCCTACCAACAGAACTTTCCTCGCCGTGGTGTCGGGCCCCATGTGTCCACCTGCGGGCCCTTCATGTGCTTCTTTCAAGACGCCCGGAATTTCCTCTTCTAGGACGCATCGCCGTAAGATTTGATCGGGCCCCATTTTATACAATAGGCCATTAATGAGTTGGAATGTCCTGCTCCTCAATACCAGTTTCCTTCTTTCTCCTGGTGGCATCTCCCTCGGAAACTATGATGTCGACAAATATTCCCCCACACTTGCGTACCAGGCGGGGAGAACCGCAATGCGAAATAAGTGACCGTCTGGAAAATCTTCGTTTACTCCTTCGGCTGGTTCTCCTGATTGAATTCTTGACAGCTGGTCGGCTATCATGTGGCTCTTCCCAAGTCTTACTATAATGTTGAATGTAAATTCCTGCAGCAGTAGCAGCCATCGGCTGATTCGTCCTTGGATAATTGGCTTGTTCACCAGATACATTAAAGCCTGGTGGTCCACATAAAATGTGAACGGGGTGGCGAGCAAGTAATGTCGAAATTTCTGGACGGAGTACACCATCCCGAGGGCTTCCCTTTCTGTGGTGCTATAATTTTTCTCTGCCTTCGACAAGAGTCTGCTTGCAAAGTAGACCGGGTGATCTAGCCCGTGGTCGCCAACTTGCGCTAGTGTGGCCCTTATGGCAAAGTTGGATGCGTCAACGTGTACGTGAAACTCTTTGTCCCAGTCAGGATAGGCTAGGATTGGCGCACCCACCAACCGTGACTTCAGTTCTTGGAAGGCCTCCTCCTGAGCCGTTCCCCATATATATGATTCACCTTTTCTTGTTAGCTTGTCCAAAGGGCAGGATACTCAAGCAAAATTTTTGATAAATCGCCTGTAATACCCTATGTGTCCTAGGAAGGATTTGATTCCCGTGACATCTGTGGGTGCCTCCATTTCCACTATCACCCGAATCTTGTCTGGGTCAGTCTTGAGTCCAGCCTTACACACTATGTGTCCTAACAGCTTCCCTTGAGGCACCATGAATCTGCATTTTTGGGGATTGAGTGCTAGGCGAGCTCGCCTGCATCTCTCCATGCATTCGCCCAGTGCGGCCAAATGTGTATCTTGGTTGCTGTAGATGGACCAGTCGTCCAGGAACGCCCTGAAGTTCCCTACTGACATCTTTTCAAATATGTGAAGGATTATTCGTTGGAAGGTTGCTGGTGCGTTGCATAATCCGAACGGCATTCGATTATACGCATACACGCCATCCTCCACTATGAAGGTAGTTTTTAATTTGTCTTCGTCGGCGATGGATATCTGGTTATACCCAGAAAATCCATCCATGAATGAATAAATTTCATGACTGGCCACTTCTTCCAAGATGCTATCCATGAACGGTATTGGAAACGGGTCTTTTATGGTGACCGCGTTAAGGCATCTGAAATCCACGCAGATTCGTATTTGGTTTGCCTCTTTTTTAAGGGATATCACTATGGGCGATACTCATTCGCTGGTCTGCACTTTAAAAATAATCCCGGCTTCGAGCATACGTTCAATTTCATCATTTACTCTTGCCGCATAGTTTTTATTCATTCTGTATGGCCTCTTCCGTACAGGTACGGCCCCAGGTACGAGTGTAATTTTGTGTACGCACAGTTTTGGTGGTACCCCTTTGAGGTCCTTATACGTCCAAGCAAATACATCCTTGTATTCCATGAATATTTTGAACGCCGCGGCCTTCAAGACTAGGTTCCAATCGTCGCCAACCAGGATGTTTCTTGGCTCTGCTTCCGTGTCGAGGTTTGTAGGTTTTATCAATTCTTCGTACCGGATTGGTTTTGTCATGTCGAAACTGTGTGCTGGTACTTCGTTGACTGGGGCATCCCCTTCGGTGTATTCCCCGTACGCCGGCGGAAATTGGTTCACGTCCAAATTCTCGTCTACCTGCAACATGTTACACCCATACAGCAACTCGTAGTCCTCCATTTGCCAGTGAAAAAGCCCATTAAGGGAATCGGTCTCGTCCTCGGAACATCCTTGGATTCCGAGGATGCCTTCCTCATTCGGTTCCCTTCCGTACTTTCCTCCGTCAACTCCGCCTTCTCCGTCTGATTCCGACTCTGACGCGAGTTCTTCACTCACAAGTTGTGTCTTCAGGTCGATAATAAATTTCCTCCCGGCTTTTTCCATTAACGACGTGTTACGCTTCCAGTTGTGATTCGCTCTGGCTGCCACCAACCACCCTCTGCCCAGAATGGCGTCGTATCCTTTCTTGGCTAGCGGAATCACCACGAAGTTGAGGACAAATGGTTGTGTCCCGATGGTCACTTGTTGCGCCATGAGCGTTCCAAGGGGTTTGATACCATGTTGATCCGCTCCCAATAAGTTAAAGGTTGACGGCCATAGTGTTGGTTTGCCAAGCTGCTTCCAGGTTTCTTCCGGAAGCACATTCACTCCGGACCCGCCATCGACGATAGTGTCAGTCGGAATGGTTCCTAGTATTCCCATTTCTACCACCGCTGGGTGTCGGCCACTGTATAATGTCAGGACCAATGGGTCTGTAGGTGTTCTGACGGTACCATCCGTATTCCGGGTTGCCTGACTGTGCGGGGTTACTTGGACCGTACGTAGGAGTGTCGTACGTAATTGCGGCATCGTTTCTAGGAGGTCCTTTATTTTTACCGGCACTTCAATCTGCAGCATTTGCTTCAGGATATTCTCCTCCGCCTCAGATCGGGAGGTACTTACCGCTTCCTGAGTGCTCCTTTGTGCCAACATTTCCTTTGCCACTTCCGCCTTGGCCTCTTGCACCCGCTGCTTCTCCGTGCGAGGGTCCGGGTATGTGGCCTTCTTTGCCTACGACCGTGTGATTGCCAATACCCGTTCCTCCGTCCTGTCGATGTTGAGCAGGTTTACTCCAGACTTTGGGCATGTTCCATCATCGTGGTCTCCAAGCCCACACCATTTGCATAATTTTTGTGGAGTTTCTTCTGAGGTGCATTCCCTAGCAAAGTGGCCCCATTGATTGCAGGCTCGGCACTGGATCATTGGCCGTCCCTTTGCATCATATTGGATTCGGCTCCTATTATTATTATTGGTCCTCCCCCCTCGCCGGTTGTTCCGGTATCCGCCAGATGATGCATTATTATTGGCGGTTTGCGAAGTTCAAGCGGCCGGCTGCTCTTGCGTGAAGATAACTTGTTGGTTCCTGGTTTTCATATTGTAGGGACATTCCTTTGTCAAATGTCCCGCAATCTGGCAAATGTCGCAAAAAGCCTTCTTGGGACAGGACCCCTTGGTGTGTCCGTCACTCCTACAGTCGGTACACCACACTTCATTTTCTTCCGTCTTACTTGTACTCCCTTTCATGGCTTTGAATTCTTTCAGCATTCGTTCCATGTCCTTTTGGAGCGCGTGTACCTTTTTACTCGATTCGCCACCGCTACTGCTCTCCCCATCAGAATCTTCATCATCATCAGATGAATATTTATTACTTTTCTTCTTCCTTGATGTTTTGTATTCGCTTTCTAGATCCATCGCCCTATTATAGGCGTCGTCATATGATGTAGGGGGTACAATTTTCATTTTTTTCCGTAGGGAGGATTTCAATCCCTCCACAAACCATCGTTTTTTCAAGCCCTCAGCCGGTTGGCTTTCCATTTTACCCAACAATTCCTTCAATCTCCTACTGTAAGCCCGTACTGTCTCCTTGGTACCTTGTTTGGTACTGTATATCTTTGTTACAATTTCGTTGTCATCACGGAGCAACCGAAACTCCTCCGTGAATTCCTTCTGTAGGTTGGCCCACGTGGCCACTTTTTGCTTATCTACATCGGAGTACCAATCGATGGCAACTCCACATAATGTGGTTGGGAACTGCTGTACCCAGTCATTCTGGTTTGTCACTCCATTGGCAGACCAAATGGTTTCACATGTACGGCAGTGCCGTAAGGGGTCTTCCTTGCCGTCCCCTGTGAACTTTGGCAATTTTTGTTTACTCGCCATCCCTAGTCGTCTTCCTGGGGGCGGTTGTGTCTGTGTTTGTGGCCCTGCGCTACTTCCTCCAATGGTGTTGGTGGTGTGTCCTGGAGGTACGGTGTTTTGCCTGTCGTGTGTGGCACCTACACCCATACTGTTGCCCTCCCCTTCGGTTTGACACGCGCCTACTCCTGCTTCCCGTTGGTGATCTTCACTCCGTGGCGTAAGGGATAAGTTCCTAAACTGATCTCGAGTCTCCTCGATTAGATTTCGCCGTAACCTTGTTTCTTCTAGAAATTCTTCGTGGCTCCGCGTCCTACGATGATCTGGCGACGCGTAGAAATTTCCGTTGGCCTCTGCACCTTCCGTGACACCTCCTTGGTTCCCCTCGGGCCCCCCTTCGGCAGGTCGTCCTTCGGCAAGTTGCCTCAGCCTCCATCTACGTTCTACTTGCTGCTCCAAAATCAAGGCCCTCTGCGCGGCCTCCCACTCGTTCGTTTCTGGTTTTTTATTTCTATCTTTATTCAGTAGGTTTGGCATTAATTGTCGCACCTTTCCATAACTCTCAATTCGTAAATCAAAACATGTCTTTATTAATTCATCTGCTCAAGTACAACTCGTGCCAATGACACTTTTATTTGAAAATAAAAAGTTCAATGTTCAATTCCCTCCTGGCCTGGCGCCATCTGGTCCGTTTCCCGTCGGCTGTTTTCTTCGTAGTTGCGAAGGATCTGTTGGCGTCGCTCTTCCTGGGCAATCTCCTCCAAGTGCGCCTGTTGTGCTAGCGATGCTTGTGCAAGCAATCGAGGGAGGTGGTTCATCAACCGGTTCACTGCTGGGCTAACCTCCAGAGCTGTCCACACGGCACTTGGTGGGATTTCCGCCTCCGCCGCCTCTCGTCGGACGTAGGTCTGGATGGCTACCTAGAGTAGAATTGAAAATTCTCTCGTTGCCGTGTCTTCGCCTGTATAAAGTTCCGTTTGCGCGTCGTCCGCCTCTGGGTTTATTTCACCAACTGGTAGGCCCATTGTGTCTGTGCGCCATCCGTGTCTTCCGTTCCCGAGTACATCTAGGCAGCGGCACCAAATGTTTGCCCTCTTGAGTGAATACTTAAAGCATGAAGTACGTAATGCAGAACAATGCCATGGATATCAGACAAGTATCAGATATGTTATTCCATTCCTAATTCGTGTGTCCTTTACAAGTTACAATGAGGAGTATATAAAGATACCGAGGGGGTGCGAGCGCCAACCGCCGCATCGCAACTGCCACCCCTCGGGTGCCAACTAACAACAAACTCAATTACGACTTAATTAACTATTCGTATTCCCGTATACAATAATGCGGCTAACACTTTTCATGTCTAAACAATTTCTCTAAGTCATTTTGAGTTCTTAGGAAACGTTATGGCTAGTGAAAACCTTACATCTTGCTTCAGCGCCACTGAAATTTCCAAACCCATAGTAGGCTTTGCTGCTTACAAGCCAAAGGAATTGATGCAAATAAAATGCAATATCAGAAGAAAGAAAAGAAAAAAATGAAAAGAAGTATTAAATTATTGGCTTTGGGAACATGCGGATAACTCCACCAGGGCTATGGACGCTCGGCTAGCAATGGAGCAATATTCGTAGAAATTCAGAGACAACCTCGTCGGAGCTATGGACACTTGACTGGTAGCGAGGCAATGTCCTAGATGCGTTTGAAGTATAGATACCTTTAGCTCGCCATAACTGATCTTAGGAGTTTTGGGTGGTCTTCAGAGATGGAATTAATGCATATGCACACACTTAAGCAATCTCAGATGAATGTGCTTTAATCTGGGTTCTAGCCCTAAGTGTTTTTCAACACTTCCCCAGTGGATTGGATTTTTATCTTTGAAATGTTCGGGAACATTTATTCGGGTGGGGGCTAGATGTTGTCACGTTTTCACACATCGCCCCATTGCAAATGGGGACCCCCTACTTTTTAGGCCCTCTCGGTCTTTTGGATTTCATTTTTTGGGTCTTTTCGCGGCAGTCTCACCAATCTCTCTAAGCTTGTAAGTGAGTGGGGTACAATTTGATCAAGTTTGTTTTTCGTTTGAGCTAATTTGGCTGAGTCTAGGGCTTGTTTTGTCAATTTTAGGGTTTTTGCCTTCAATCCTAGACTTTAGGGGTTTTACTTTAGGGTTTTTGAAAACTGAATGTTGCATTGGAGTTAGGACCCTCTAAGGATCCGGCACGTGAAATTTGAGTGAATTCTAAGTTTTTAGAAAGTTCCTATTTTTTAGGGATTTTACTGAGTCCCAGAATGTCTTCATTTTGCCAAAAATCAAACTTCCTATTTTTAGTAATTTCTATTTTTAGTAAGTTTTTATTTATAGTAAGTCATATGACGTCCTATTTTGGGATCTAACAATGACATTTTGAAAAGTTTCTATTTTTGGAAAGATTGTTTTTGACAGGACCATTCAAGCAAGCAATGAAGATTGAACATTCACGACTATTTCTAAATCCAGAAAAGCCAGAAGCAGACATACTGGATCAAAAATGGCTAAGTATAGGCATCTATTCCAGAAGTGGAAAGCATCATGAAAATCTTCTAAGTCTGGCACATGGAAATCACCTTAATTCCAAATACGGCATCTTGATCCTGAAATGTTCAAAATTGACTAAGTCTGGAGAGAAGTAAAGTTTCTTGACTGAGTCAAAGTGGCGCCCTAGTTAGGAATCAAGCGCCAAAAGCAGTGTCATGGAAAATGGGCAACACTGAGAATTCCATCATAATAGTGAATTAGTGCCCAAGTGAACACTAGGGCGCTAAATGGGGGTGATGGAGGAATTTCCTCCATCCACCAAAATTCCTCCTTGATGTGTTTTTGGCGCCCAAGAGTAGTGTAGAGCGTCCAAGAGGGGGGAGTCAAGGAAAAATGCCAAAATTCAAAATTCCTTCATTGTGAGCAATTAGCACCCAGGGTCTAAGCAAGGCACCAACTTGGGGATGCCAAGGAAAGTTGGCAAAAATGAAAATTCCTCCACTATAGGCATTTGGCGCCCAAGTCAAGGAAGGAGTGCCAAACAGGAGGGAGCATGGAAATCGCTAACCAAGACAAATTCCTCCATGATGTGGATTCAATGCCCAAGACATGAGATTGGCAGGGAAAGTTGGTAAAAGAAGAAATTCCTCTAGGTATGGGCGTTGAATCGAGATGATCAGAGAAAACCTCAAAGTTGCAAAATTCTTTCACAGAGGCAAAATGGCGCCCTAGTCTAGGAAGGGGAGCCAAAATTAGATGATCATGGAAAACGCCAAATGCATCAAATTCCAAGCCAAAGTCAAAGTGGTGCCTAGAGATTAGGTAGGGCACAGAAGTTGAGTGGTCATGGAAAATTTCATAACTCCAAATTCCATGACCAATGGAGAATAGCACCTAATGGAGTAGGAAGGCACCAAATAGGGGTACTCAAGGAAATCTTCAAAAACTTTAAATTCCTTCTCTAATGCAAAATTCCACCCCAGTCTTGAATAGGGTGCCAAATTGGATGGTGCATGGAGAAAGTTCAAAATTCATTCTTCCTAGACATGATGAAAATAGCGCCCAAATGCTGAGGGGGGGGGCTCTAAAATGGTTAAGGCATGGAAATAATGAAGTTCCATCATCCAGTGAAATCCATGCCCAAGTCAGGAATGGAATGAAAAGCAAAGAAATTTCCTCGAGAAATTTTTAGAAAAATTCATTTTTTAGGCACCAAATCTCGTCCAAATTTCAAATTTTTTGCAGATTTGGATTCGTAGGAGAATTTTCTCTCCTTGACCAAAACCCTAATTTTTTGGAAAATCCCTGAAAATAGGAGATGGTGGAAAATTGTTGAAAATCTCCTCCAAAGCAAGGAAAGTTGAAAAAACTTCAAGAAATTGCTTCCAAAGTCAGAGATTCTCCCTCCTAATGTTTTCTCTCTCTAGGGGTTTCTTGCCAAGTGGTAGCCAAGTCAGGGCATATTAAATTAATGGCAGATTCATTTTGTATGCGGTCGTCACGTCCAAGAGATGTTGGTACATTTATGGCTTCGTGGTGGTGCACTTATTACTGGAATATTTGACCAAATGGCGACCCGGTCAATGCATGTTGAATTTATGGAATGTCCTTTTGCATGCAGTCGTCACATTTAAAGCATTATGACAGATTCCTGTCCCATGTAGTCGTCCCATGGAGAATGATGCGCATTTATGTTTGCATGAAGAATATTCATGGAATTTTGGGCAAGTTTGATGTAATGGAGTGCATTTAATGCACAAATGGATGCCATTTTGGGATTGTTTGAATTAATTGTATAAGGGCATGATGGGTTATTAATTGTTGATTCCCATCTTGTTGCATCATGTGTGGGGAATCTTTTAAAGAAAACCCTAATTAGGGTTTTGCATGTAATCATAGCCTGAGGCCTGTGTAAAGGGGTGACCCCCTCATTTGTAAAGTAGAGGGAGACTTGTATGAAATTGTTGCGATAAGCTTTGAGATGATAACAGTGAAACATTGTTCTTTGATGGTGTCCACTTAAGTTATTTTTTCAAAGCTTGCATGGTTTCACCTTCCTCACTTAGAGCAGAAGTAGTATAGTGTTTTGATTTCAATGGAGAATGTAATGGTGTTAGATGAATTTCTATGGTTCATACTTTTTGCATCTTGTTGATTGTAAGTTGCAGTGTAAAGTTAGCCTGAACCCCAAATTTGTGCCAAGTTCAATTATGATAGTCGCTTGGATTGTGTCGTGTTGGGTATTCAAGTGCACTTTCTTAATGTGAAAATACTTAAACATCCTCAAAAGATTGCACTAGTTCTTGTAGAGTTCTAGTTAAACTTGGCGAAGCAAAGCTTGGTTTATTTGGAATTTGTCCACCAGAGCACTATTCATTGATATCATTGCCCTTAGGAGTAGATTTAGATCCTTCTAAACTCTTTGCCTTTTATTTTCAGTTCATTTTAGTTTGTTCGAAGCAGAAGCATCGCAAAATTGCCATATCCGATGATGGAGTTCTAGCCACAGCAAAGAAGTGAAAGAACGATGCAAATGTAAGGCCCTTTGGATTACCATCAATCACTTCAGCCAACTGAGTCACATCCATAGCATAAAGGAACCTTGGAGTCGATTGTTTGAACTTCCTACAATCTTAGCATGCAATCGCACTTTGATCAAGAGAGAGTGAAGTGACCGTTAGGCAACTTTATTCTGTGTTTGACACTGTCATAAAAAACTCGTCAACACCTCCCTCACAAATTCCCACACCCTCACACCAAACTGTATGACCAGAAAATGGAAGGATAAATCTGCTCCAAAGTTTGCAAATAACTTCTTCAATCTTCTTCTTTGATACATCTTAGATCTGCCTTGGAAATTTGTGCTCAAAATTGAAGATTTCAATCAACTGTGAAATCGAAATGTGATTCCTGAATGAAATCACTAATGAATCCTCCAGATTAGATCTTTCACTAATGTAGAGGACATTCCATGCAAGGGTTTTCGTCCTCACAAAGCCATAGGATGAACAAGTTAAACCAACCAAATCTGTTTTTAAAATATCAATCCAAGCATGTGGAAAAATGAGCTCAAAGCCAAATAAATTGCCTTCTAGAAACCCCACATCCCTGTTTGCATTTCACTTTTAATTTAATTTTAAACACCTCATGTCTCCCCAATGTTGGTGCCCAAGCCCATAAAGTCACTTTATTTAATATTTGCCAAAAGCACTTTTAATTTTATCTTGGGCACCCATATAGTCAAATATTAATAAATTAAATAATATTAAAGTTAAAGATTTAATTTAAATTTATAACTTAATGTTATTTAAATTAAATACTTTGGACCATATTACAAACCAGAATATCATCATCACCTCTTTTAACCGACATCCCAAAATAGAAATACTGCCAATTGGCCATGTCAGTGTCTAACTTGACACTTGCTCAAAATAGTCTAGAAAAAATGTCCAAATTCACTCCTAAAAAGGGTTTAACGGGAATCTCAATTGACTGAGCTTAATACAACTCCTGTTAATGCTAAATAAACTGGATCAAACTATCACCATGAGTTCCCTAATCCTAAACTCATTGTTCTATGGGAATTTGTTGAATAGGCTAATGGTCACCATGTTGAAGTGGTTAGGAAGGGAACATTACAGGATAAAGAAGGTGGTGCATCTTTCCTGAGTTAGGGCCTCAATGCACAATCATCTTGTAGCTCCATCCCAACAGTAAAGAGGAACAACTCATGGACATCATCCTTCTATGAGATGTATAATTTATGTCTTTACAAAAGGTACCCAAACACGTTCTCTCTTCATTTAAAGAATATATATCTTGTGTTTCTATGTTGTTTATGATAGACCCCAAGGCAGCATAACTGTATATGCTCCCTTATCTCCCAATACACAAGCACTCAAATGGCAAAACCAATTCCATTTGCAGATTTGGAATTATTGCATTCCAAATGTTCACAAGGTTTGCAACACCACTCCTACAATGTCTTGCAATTCCACTGTATCATATTGATTCACAAAGTATGTGCTCGTAGTTCATAGTTCATCTAGTCTAAACTTGGACCCTTGTGATTGAGCCCTAGTATGCAGCATGTGTCCTCTAGAGTTATGTGTATTGATATTCAAGAGTATTGAAAAGCATTGGAATTTGCATTTTAGTTGGTCATTGTGTCATGAATTGTCTTGTAGTTTGTCTAGATGAGTTCCTTGCAATTCCAATGCTTTGCAGTCTGACCTAAGCATCTAGATGAGTTCTGGGCTTTCGTTCAAACTGCAATATCAGCTCTGCCAAACTTCCTATTGTCTTGTAGTTTGTCTATGATGGTGGTGTTCATTTGTAATCACACAAACAAAAATTTTATGCCAAAATTTTGCACTTTTCCTAATGCTTAATGGACAGGCATTTTGTCAAACAGTTTGAATTCAATCTCTGGTGAGGAGTTTTCTGACTGTAATGATATCTGGTTTAAATGGTTTGGAAAGTATTTGCAATGTTTAATCATTTCTACCATTCATAAAGTTTGATACCTTACATCAAGTAATGGGTGTTCAATGCATATAAATGTCTGACTATTGTAACAATGAAAACTTACAGTTGACTGTTTACAGTGAGTGAGATAAAGAAATAATAGCTTTCTGACCTTAACAGCAAATATAAAAATTTATCAATTGTCCACATGCCTGTCTCATGAGGGTGAAAGGCGATCAATATGAAACCCAGCAATACTCACGTCCCTTCAAAATTTCCAATAATTGTTGTTATGATGGATGGAGACCAGCAGATAAACCTCACATGCCAACAATATCCAAAATCCCCATCTACAAGTGGTTTAAAATGCTTATCAATAGAGGTCACTTTCTTTAATAGCTGCGCTTAATGTATGGAGAGTGAAGTGGCCAGAAATAGATGTTATTAATCGCCCAAATCTTCAGCCCCTCAATTGCATAGCATTTGACTGGAACAATGTTGGAAAGGGAGTCAACCAGCAAGGTAGTATTCCAACGCCTCAAATCTGCTTCTAACTTTCACGCCTGGTAGAATATATTCAATGCCCAACAATATCTATTATTTGCATCAACCAATGGCTCACATCTAACTGAAGTTTACATGTCATGGCATATCAAATCTATCTCTTGTCATGCACTTGAAATATGCCTTGAAACACCATAAATGATAACTCTTAACTGAAATCGGACAAAACAATAATTTTCTGCTTGCCTGCAAACCTATAGAAAATTATACAATCTTCAATCTATATAATTTTTAGCACTTGTGTGAAAACCATATGATTCCACCTGCAATTTAGCTAGGGTAGATTTCTCACCACTGAAACCAATTGAATCCAATAGATGTACCTGTGAATCCTGTGTAAATCCAGCAAGGTTTGCTGAAATGGGTTTTCATCCAATCAAGCAAGAAGCCCAAGGGTTTTCATCCTAGGAATTGTTGAACTGAAAGCAGAAGCTCTCAAAGCTCTCCAAGAAAACAACAAGCCAAGAATAAATTGCTTTTGGCTCTCAACCCCTTTTATATCCATCTTTGAGAGAATTAAATAATTTTTTTTCTTTTATTTCATTTTTCCGTTCATAAATTGACCCACTTTATAATTTTCCATTGACATAAAATAAAGTCACTTTATTAAAATAACCTAGGTTCAACTTTAAATAATGTGAGAAGCTTAGGACTATTTAAAATCTAATTAGTTAGTTATTCCCTTGAAATAACCAACTTAGCTTATAGGAATAAAATAGGCTAATGGGGACATTACATCATTCACAATCATTTGGTGGTTTGACCAGCTTTTCCACTTCAAAGGCTGGTTTATGTACTGTTCTCTAGCTTGGTTATACTTGATTTGTAACCACTTACAATTTGGGGACAATTGTTTTTGTGGTTATTTATATTCCCTACCTGTTCATCATTCTTCCTCTTTGGTCATTGCACTTCTCTTATGTGTTGCTTCAACATCATTTTACTTTTTCTTTTGCCTCAAAGCATGTTCTTCATGCATGGCATTCTTTATTGGATTGATTACTTTTTCATCTTTGTTACATTGTCTTTCTCTCCTTCTCTTCATATTTTCACCTTCTCTTCTCTTTTTTTGTTTTTTCACTTTACTGGTTTGGTTTGGAATTATAGAGCACACTTAGAAGTCCAATAAATCAAGTAAAATCCTCAGTAGGAACACACAAGTATCATTTAGTCGGAATCTTAGCTCTTCTTTATTACTGTTTCTAACTTTTATATCATCACAACTTGATTGGATTAGTAATGAATTTTATTTTGTTTGTTAATATCTCTTTTCAGTATTTCTAGCATTATTTTGGAATATGATTGATATACCTTCACCCTCTTTTAGCAAACTTCCATCCCTACCACCTCTCAATGCAACAGTATACATATTTAACTTTACTGATCTTATTTGAAATATTCTTGTTCACTAGATTTGTGTCTTTTGTATTCATTCATGGTTAGTGTGCACTTTTTGCAATATGAAGATTCAGCTGCCCATTTGCTGACTCATCCCCTCATAGAGACAACCAAGCGTTGCCTGACTTGGTTTCATATTGGAGGCTATGGTGGGATAATTTGAAAAACTTAGTAAATGCTAATCAAGAAGCCTACCCTGTGACACAACAACCTCTTGGAGTGCAAAGGGTTGCCTTTTTTCTTCACATAGCCTCGGTATTGTGTGTATGTGAGGTTAGAGCCTTGGCATTATTGTTCAAGTTACACTAGAGCAGTTCTGATTCCTACATTAGTTTGCAACACATTTACTTTATCACATCAAATTGTGTCTCCTTTTTAGTTTTAATTGTCTAGTTCAGTCCATGTGTCCAGTGCACACCTATACATTGAGAACTACCCTCACTCTCTCTAGCAACTGCACGTATCATGCACTTTCCTATCCATCTCTAGGTGTTTGCTTTTGACTTCTTGGATTTTGAGTGAGCTGTTCCTCAGCTCTAGGTCACTCAAGGTGCACAAAGGGAATTATTCCATCTCTAGTCAACTATATATACAAAAATATAATATGAGAATAATTCAGTCACGTGTGATGGGTTTGGCTTAACATGAATGTGCATGAAAGATTCACTTGTAGAATAATGATAGATTGACAAGTTATTCTGCAGTTGACCTCATGAAATATCCCCTTGAGATATTTGCTTCAAATTTTCGAAATGTTCAAAGGAATTTGAGCAAACAATCTATATGCAAACTGATTTCTTTAATCCAACAGGTTATACTGTAAATCATGTAACATCCAACTGAAATCTGAATTAACAATGAACATAAATCATTGCAATCCTTAATTTCTAGACAGATATGAAATACCTCTGTTTCTTCAGATTTATGACATCACAAATATGCCCAGCTGTGAACTTGAAAGATCCTTGATGGATCCCCTTGCTGATCTGCTGTAGTTTTTAAATTAATAAACTATATTTTCCTGTGATTCCTTTGATGGTTTTAGAGAATAGACAGAAGTTGCAAAGGTTTGTTTCTTTTTGTGTTTTTTGATAGTTTTCAAACAAGTAATGAATAATGAACAGTAAACATGAAGGAGACTGAAAATAAATAAGAACATACAGCCAAATTCAGAATTGCTACAAGCTGTACCAGACAGATTTCTGATTTGTAAAACCAAATAATAATTCCAATGCAGATCCAAGGAACTTACATCCAACAATGATGCCAAACTGAAAGGTGAATAGTGATCATGAATCAAGAATACCTCTAAGGCCGAATACATGCATTCCTTACATTCCACGTGGGATGTACCTACTGCAAATGGCAGCCCTAAGGCTGCAAGGATCACGCCCAAGCTGAAGAATCAATCTGCCATGCTGAAACCCTTACTCTGTAACCTGAATCCACAATGAAGAATGGCGTACTCAATCTCTGTCAACAATGCACTCTGCCTGAAGAATCCAATGCCAATAACTGCTGAGGGCTACGTCCTAACCAGTCCAGATCTTGGGGTTTGTGTCCCAAATGAAGAATCGCCCACTCAGAGCTAATTCGCAAAAATAAGTTTGATTGTGTAAAAAGATAATAATCAATTTGGTCTTCATCTCCTTATATCTCCTTTGCTTTCCAAGCCAAACCCTAAAAGGGTGTAAAGTTGGCGCATTATGAAAAGAGTGTTATTTTCTAATTATGGCGTCAACTATAGGAAAATAACACTAAATTGCAAATAAATAGCTTCAGGCATCCAAAAAGACTCCGAAAGGTGAGAATCATGTAGCAAAGTTGAAGACCTTTCCAACGAGCTATAACACATAGGCATATCAACCCAAATGAAGCCAGAAACCCCTTATTACTCCGAAATGACTAAATACATAGCCTTGTTTTAATTTATTTAATCGCTAACTTAGGAAATATTTAAATATATTAAAATATCTCCAGATATCCAATAATAGCCCAAAATGACCAAACAATCATGAATATAACTTTGTCACCTATCTGTGACCGATGTCGGAAAAGCTGAGCTAACTGGCAGTCCCATCCCTAAAATCTAGGGATGCTCCTAGAAACTAGGAAACACACCCAAACTCCCTGAAACTGAAACCATGACATGGTCCCGTGGAACCTGCAATATGGGAACTGCCACAACCTCCTAAAAAATAGGGAATCTCCCTAAAATCAAGGAACTGCTCCCAATGGCCCTCAAAATGTCTGAAATGCCAACTCCGGATACTAAATTCGCTGCATGAGTCTCTATCCACCACTGCCAGCCTACGAGATCCAAATAATAGACCATCCCACTACTCTTCTCCTGTCACCTAGAATGGGGACATTATAGTCCTCCCTTCCCGGAGATTGCTTGTCCACAAGCAATGCCTCCATGTACCACCACCATCCCATACAAGCCATACATAAAATACTGAATGCTCCTGTTCTAGTCTAAATGAATGTTACACAATAACATGTGGTGATCCATGAGGAACAAAGTACCCAGCAAGCCAACATCCGAACCCCATACCAATCTGATAAATGTTGCTTCACCCAACCGATGTGCTACTCTGATAAAAATGCCCGAATACCACAAACCATGAAGTAACGTATGGGAATCCATGTAAAATAATGTACCAAGCAAATCAATATCCGGATCCCAAATCAAAATATAGAATTTGCTGTAGGAGATGAAGTAGGAGAATGTCAAATGTTCACCCTGAAGTAACCATACAAACATGTAGAATATCAAAACAATGTGAAAATGAACCCCCATATGCCATATAACCAAAACAAGTGGCCGCCAACCCTCGCTGTCATAACTCTGATCAGCAACATAGATGGTATCAAATTTGTCATCAAACCAATGACAATCAACGAAAATCACCCCACTCCATCTCTATCCCAAAGGTATACCTCCGAACACTCCTAGACTGCTGGTAAACTATTGTAGACAATGAAATGTCAGGATATGCCACATGATTCCACCTAGGACAGTCACTAGTCCTCAAGGAATCGAAGAAAATGAAGTCACCAACCAACAAAGATATCGCTGCCATATCAAGTGAAATGGGTGACAAACTCATAAATGAAGTATGCATGCCAACACTACTCCACACAAAGAACTCTCGAGTGGCTGGCCCACTAAAAGAGTCATCAATCAAACCACTATCATCTCTTGGAGAATGATCAAATACCTCAACTGGAAATTCTGAATTAGGCAACTCATGTCTCTCATCATTAGATGAATGGTGAACAACACGAACACGTTGAAGATTGATCTTGGCTTGTTGAGCCAATAGCTTGTTTTGCCTTGCCCTTTCTAGCCAAGCATCATTCATCACTTGGGACTGAGTTATATCAGCTGCTCCAAAGTGTCTAAACCCAGTCCTAGCATGAGATATACCATGTGACTTATCATGATCAAAGCATGCTTCATGTGTACCCACCATAATAGAATTTGCATGACTCATTTCCCAATAATTAGAAGCACCAACAACATGAAAAGGAGAGAATGACTCGCTATTGTTATAAAAGTCAGGGCCGCTATGGCTTGTTATCCCCTTGCATCCTTCTTGTTTAACACTCATATATTGCGTGCCAACTGTAGGAATCCCTCCTACAACTTCCTCCTCATGTGCCATGATCTGTGAATCATCATTGTGTTCATATGAAGGACTGCTGTTATAAAAATCAGAATGGTTGCCATACCTTTGTGACATGTTTTCAACATTCATAGGTACCACTTCATCCATTGTAGCATGTTCATCAAATTCCTCATAGAGATTTTTACAAACCTCATTTATGGATGAGTCAATCGGTTCTTCTCTTTTTATTTGCAACTGATATGAATTCATAGCATCTTCAGCTTCATCTGGAATACCCATAAATTGGGTGAAGGTAAGCATATCATGTAGCTTTTTTGGAAGGGAGCAATACCCATGATAGTTGCTTATGACTGTATCATTGAATGTTTTAACAGGGGGCCTCCTCCTTGTACTTTTAGATGTAGTCGTACCTCTAGAGTGTCTTGAACTCTTTGAAGGTGTTTGATCAAATTCCCTCCCTGCTTGTTTATTTTTACATAACCCTTTCATGATGATTCTTTTTACTGTCCAACTGAAAACCAAATTCAATCACACCAAGTGAAAGCAATTCTAACCCACAGGCTGGCAAGATTAGGCTCTGATACCACTGAAAGATCCCTGATGGATCCCCTTGCTGATCTGCTGTAGTTTTTAAATAAATAAACTATATTTTCCTATGATTCCTTTGATGGTTTTAGAGAATAGACAGAAGTTGCAAAAGGTTTTTTTTTGTGTGTGTTTTTTGATAGTTTTCAAACAAATAATGAATAATGAACAATAAACATGAAGGAGACTGAAAATAAATAAGAACATACAGCCAAATTCAGAATTGCTACAAGCTGTACCAAACAGATTTCTGATTTGTAAAACCAAATAATAATTCCAATGCAGATCCAAGGAACTTACATCCAACAATGATGCCAAACTAAAAGGTGAATAGTGATCATGAATCAAGAATACCTCTAAGGTTGAATACATGCATTCCTTACATTCCACGTGGGATGTACCTGCTGCAAATGGCGGCCCTAAGGCTGCAAGGATCACGCCCAAGCTGAAGAAACAATCTGTCATGCTGAAACCCTTACTCTGTAACCTAAATCCACAATGAAGAATGGCGTACTCAATCTCTGTCAACAATGCACTCTGCCTGAAGAATCCAATGCCAATAACTGCTGAGGGCTACGTCCTAGCCAATCCAGATCTTGGGGTTTGCGTCCCAGATGAAGAATCGCCCACTCAGAGCTAATTCGCAAAAATAAGTTTGATTGTGTAAAAAGATAATAATCAATTTGGTCTTCATCTCCTTATATCTCCTTTCCTTTCCAAGCCAAACCCTAAAAGGGAGTAAAGTTGGCACATTATGAAAAGAGTGTTATTTTCTAATTATGGCGTCAACTATAGGAAAATAACACTAAATTGCAAATAAATAGCTTCAGGCATCCAAAAAGACTCAAGAAGGTGAGAATCATGTAGCAAAGTTCAAGACCTTTCCAACGAGCTATAACACATAGGCATATCAACCCAAATGAAGCCAGAAACCCCTTATTACTCCAAAATGACTAAATACATAGCCTTATTTTAATTTATTTAATCGCTAACCTAGGAAATATTTAAATATATTAAAATATCTCCAGATATCCAATAATAGCCCAAAACGACCAAACAATCATGAATATAACTTTGTCACCTATCTATGACCGATGCCAGAAAAGCTGAGCTAACTGGCAGTCCCATCCCTAAAATCTAGGGATGCTCCTAGAAACTAGGAAACACACCCAAACTCCCTGAAACTGAAACCATGACATGGTCCCGTGGAACCTGCAATATGGGAATTGCCACAACCTCCTAAAAAATAGGGAATCTCCCTAAAATCAAGGAACTGCTCCCAATGGCCCTCAAAATGTTTGAAATGCCAACTCCGGATACTGAATACCCTGCATGAGTCTCTATCCACCACTGCCAGCCTACGAGATCCAAATAATAGACCATCCCACTACTCTTCTCCTGTCACCTTTCTAGGTGACATTACAAAACTTCGTCGCGAATCCACCTCCAAAGATGAATTGGGTTTCCGTCCAATCCACCGAGAAATCCTGAAGGTTTCCATCCTCGGGTTTTCAAATCTGAAAGCCAAAGCTTCCCAGAATTCTCCAAGAGAAACAATAACCAAATATAAACCAAGCATCATCAGAATGAGCCTCAATGTTCTTTTATAGCACATCCCTGTGACCCTTCGTTTTCCTTCTGCATGTCTCTTTGTTTCCCCTTTATTTAAATAATTAAATTAATATGACTTTATTAATTATTCCCTGAGCTCCAGTAAGTCATTTTAATACTTTATTAAATAATTAAATTAAGCTGTCATTAAATTTGATAAAATTTGACAACTTAAAATTTATTATTTAATTGACTTCTAATGTCCCAAAAAGGGGACATTACACCCCACTCCATAAAAAGACATAGTAGAACGTTCAACAGAGCGAGCATCTGAAGACAAGTTGAATCAGTTCTTTCATCTTTTCTTGAGGAAGGAATTCATAATTCTTTGAATGACTCATTTTGTTATCCTTAGTATAAATATAATCCTTGAACTTCATGAAAAGGCATCTAAGAAGAAGTTTGGTAGAGCATTGTAAAAGTGTAAAAAGAAAGGCCATAATGTCCTATGAGCATTGTCAAAGTGCCAGAGAAGATCCATAGTGCATTTGAATTTTACTATATTCCATGGAGATGTGTCCCTGGCCCTCAAGTCCCTGTCTGTGTCCCCATTGGTGTTTCCAGTATGTAGGATGGTGCGGGCCGTCCCCAAAAACTTCAAATCTTCAAAACTTTTCTGAAATGTGTTGCAGAAATAATACAATGCAGGGGTATTTGGCTGTCCTTGAGTCAGCTGGAGATGTTGGAGATGTCCCTTGACCATCTTGGGGATGACCAAATGTCCCTCAACTCTCTTGGGGATGGTCAGATGTCCCTGATGGCAAGGCAATGTTATAATGTTCGAAAACAATAATTGTTTATAACATTAAAAATGTACGGTTAAATATATCATGACAATGTTATAGCAGCAGTATAACATGGCAGTATAACATGGCAGCATTATAGAAGAAGCAATTAATATACTATGACAGCACTATAACAGCAATAAGAATATCATGATTCAGATTCATAATTAATGATATAAGTTATGTAACAGTTAACACTAACAACAATAATTTGGAATCTTGGATATCTGATTTCATTGTTTGAAAAAGTCTCAAACTTTAAATTTTTTTGATACGGTATTAGAGTCAATTGCAAAAGAGATTAAAGGTGCATCAGCTATGGTCTGAAACAGTGTGGTATTTGTGTAAAAAGTGCAGGCAAAGAATTTTGTCTTGGAATGTGGTTTGCATGCAGCCTTTGCATATATCATCCTGCATCATTTTAACAGTGTCATGTTATATCGCTGCTGTTATACTGCTGTCCATTAGCTTGTCAGACCTTCAGACTGCCATCCCCATCCCATAAATGCCATGGGACATAGGAATTTTCAGATTGAGCATTGGGCTTGTAAAATCTCGCAAGACACAACTTCACTTGTGCTGGGGATTTTCTATATTGGATTTCTCTAAGGTCAATTGTGGTGGTGATACCTCTATTCATGAGCAATTCATTTAATTTCTTACTGTAATTCTATTCAACTGCACTAATTCAAGTACTTAAAAGAGCATAATAATGACATGTTGATTTGATTATCAGAACACTTATTGTATTCAACAGAAAGTACTAGTAGATTTTACTCATAGAATCTAATAAATAGGCATATTTCTTTACTATACCATTATCTTGAGGATTATAAGGGTCCCATGTTTGCTGTAGGATCAAATGGCCATGAAATCTATTTTGTAAGTATTGTAGGTATGTATGTTACACAATTGAATCAATTTAAGATGTAGATGGAATTCATAGCTATAAAAAATATCAATAATCAGCTATATTTATGTTGAATTTGGTAGCTTTAAACATTATTTAGCACATAAGTAGAAGTAATTCCATGTTGGTGAATTGTTAATTTGAAAAAACTAGGTCGATTGTGGATCAATTTGCTTTAGAAACATGGCATAAAACTAAAATCACAAAACAGTTACAGAGTTTCAAAAAATAAATCTTAAGATAGTCTGGGAAAAATTCAAAATTTTACATATTTAATCAGTTCAGGAAATACCTTTCAAAAGGACTCTGAGTCTGAAAAGTGCAATGGCAATACTGAAAAACTAAAAATCCATTTGGAACTTAAAATCTAAATGTTCTACCTATCTATTTAATCATTTGTATTCCTTTTATTTTTCCAAGTATTACTGATTGATCAGGGAGAAGAACTAGAATTTAAAGGCCTACAAAGATATAGAGGTAACACAGCAGCAATAAGAATCTACTAGATACTAATTAGTACCTTTTACTTAAAAAATATAGTCTTTGACTACCTACTGAATTGTAACTAACGTCTGAACCTGTCTCTCAATGCAGTATCCTGAAAAATATATGTTATATGTATTTTTTCAAAGATGGCCATATCTCCTCGTTTATTTCTAAAACATATAATAATTTTATAAGTTCACTATTGCAGAATTCAAATTGAAAAATGTGTTAATTTTTAAAAAATTGAATGACACAGGTTGGACAACTTAGACTTACTCCCCGTGTGCTGGTCGGTCACAGCTTTGGAGGAAAAGGTCAGTCATCAACCATCATTTTGAATATTCTTCCAGGTTGTAGACAAGTTTGTTTTAGTAAGTACACCCCAAAGATTAATATTTTTCCCAACGTATTGCCTGAAATAAGGTTTTGGATTTAAAAAAAACAATATTGAATGGAGTTATAATTAGTTAGATGCAGAATTAAAAGAGTTATATTACTCAGGAAGATATGATAGAAGGATGGATGTTTCACTTTCAATTACACTAGCTTCTAGAGAAGCTATAATTTGGAATGTGTGTCATGTTTTTAATTTTTTATTTTTTTTGTATTGGAAAGCATTCTCATCATGAAATTGAAATATAAGCTATTAAAGGATGGAATTGTGCAGTTGCCTTGAGCATGGCAGACCAGGCTGCAAAGCCTCTTGCCCGACCGGTTAGGGTAAGAATCTCTGCAGTCACTTGAAAATGAAAATTCAAAAGACTGTTATGCTCTTGAACTTAGCATACATAAGACATTATTTCATTTAATAGGCAAGAGCTTGATAATTACTAATTGAGGTTACACAGGCTTTTGTCCCATTCTAACAATTGGTACCTTTTATTTCTTCCATTTGAAGGTATGGGTTTTGGATGCAACTCCTGGAAAAGTTCATGCTGGTGGAGATGGTGAGGACCATCCAGCCGAGTTAATTTCTTTACTATGTCAAATGCCTAAGCAGGTATTATTAATATTTTTGTAAGCAATGATTTCAGGGACATTTCTTAATGTGAGCTGATAAATTCAACTTGTGCAGTTCCCTCGTAAACATCTCATCAACACTAAAATTTTTGAAAACCATAGGATTTCTAGCTTTAAATAGCAAAAGGTTCATTTGAAAATAGAATGTCATCAACACTAAAATTTTTGAAAACCATAGGATTTCTAGCTTTAAATATCAAAAGGTTCATTTGAAAATAGAATGTCACAAATTTACAGAATTATACTTATGTCTACAGATTACCAAAGTAGCTCAATTGGACTCCAAAAATTTGAAATAGCTAATCAGGAGTTCAAAAGGTACCCCAACAACTCAGAACAAATTTTGTGCAACTAGGAGGCAATAAGTGTAAAATAAGAAGGGCTGGGAAAACTCAAAAGGTTAAACCCTAGACAAAGAATGTACAAAATCCACAGAGCGAGATATAATCTTTTGTAAGGAAGGCATCTTTTAAAATGGGTCAACAACAATGCCAAATAAGGAAAGATGTTGTAGAGCAAAATTGTAGCTGGCACTGATTCAATGTTTGAATCAGAAGCAAAACAAGAGTTTACATCCTTTTCTACCGCCACAAAAGAACGAATGTTGAGAATGTTGAGAGTATTGATGTCTTCAAGAGATGGCTTGGGTTAAGAGGCCAAATCAATGATTGTGGGTATAGGCAAGAAGTGCCTTTCAATATCTCTTATAATTCCAAGGCTGATGGTCCTCTTGAAACAATGAGAAAATTGGTAATGCACATCTAGGCTTGTGATTTGATTTGTAATAAGGAAATGATAACCCTATGTACAAATGGAAGCCTGAGGTGCTTAAGTGGTCACTCACAAAGGGGGATATGATCTCATGGATCTATCGTTGTCTGGGCTAGTGATTGTTGTAACCTATGTTACTAGTTATATCCTAAAAGCCCCAATATGTACCAAGTGATCTAAAAAAGACTAATGTGAATTAATGAACAAGAAAATGTATTTTTATTTCAAAATATGAAAACATGTAAGTACTTTCTATTTTACGAAAGATGAATTCACCACTTGGCAAAAGCATTTGGTGAATGTGTAATCATCTCGGCAATTTGTGAATACATAATGATGTTTGCTTATCTACTGTGATGATTGTCTATCTACCAAGATAGTTGTCTACACATTGCAGTGAACATTTAAAACTCTATGAATGGTAAAATACCTTAACAAATGCAAAAATACCATGGCAATTTCTTATTGTTGCAAGTATTGAATTTGCAATGGTGTAGACAATAGTGTAATGTCCCCTTTCTAGCCAGTTAGCTCATGATTTGTCGTTAGTCTATTTTCTCATGGTCCCGTAGGCTAACCAAGACACAAAAGGGATCTTGGAGGAATTTCGCCTAGGCATTTTCAGTTGCAGACCATTCTGAGGTGATTTGATGCAGTTTTGGCTTACTTACTATTTATAGTAAGTCACTTTAGAGTGATCCAGATCTTCAATGGGTGCCAGAGATTTCATGGTTAATATTTGGAGGTTGGCAGACATATATAGTCATTTAATATTTATTATTTAAAGCAAGTTATAAAGTTAAATTTAAATATTTAACTTTATTTAATAAATGACTATAGTGGGATAATAAAGTATTAAGTCGTAAATATTAAATGTCCCCTTTCATTTTTAAAGGTACATTGCACACATAAAGAGGGATAAAATATAATAAAGTGTTTTATTATCCCACATTGACAAGACAAGTGAGTGGGCTCTTATGAAAAAATTATAAATTGGATTGAAGAGCTCACTTTCAGGGTGCTTTAGATGAGATTAATGTTATGCTGTTGGATTTCTTGGAAATCTGATTATTGGGCCTAGAGGACGAAATCTCTCTATGTCAGCATTCTCTTTGCTGTTGAAAGACAGTCAGGAGGATTTTGGTTTGAGCTTCAAGATAAATCAGAAGTTGTGATAGTCGCGATCGCTAATATCCAGTTGCCAGGAGGGTTTGATTTGGAGATATTCTGCAGCTTCCAGGTGAATGAGTTTTAGTCTGCCTGGGGATTCGATTTAGAGAGTTTGGAGGTAATAATACAAGTGAAATCTTTGAATTATCTCCTACACTGCTGGCCGCACTATTTGAGGATTGCATAGAGCCATTTATTGGGTCGTACATGACAGCAAGTGAGCTGTACAAGCTGAAAGGGGGTGCCGTACCAATCTGAGACACATTAGAGGATGCCGTACTTGCTGGAGAATGCCTGGGAGAGGCCATACGAGTCTGAAACCCTTAGCAGCGATTAGTGCAGGTCTGGAAATAGTTTGGAACCAGGACGTACAGGTCTGGTATACCATTTGGGAAGGTGCTGTATAGTCAGAACTCCCTAGTGTGAGCCATACTTGCTTGGGTGTGTGCCGTACAGGGCTGTGAAGTGGAGACAAGGGCTTGTGAATGCTGGTAATGTGCCCAGAAAACAATATCAAACCTGGAGCAGTGAATGGGTATGCAATGACATTGTAATGTTTACATTAAAGAAGAAGAAACTCAAGTAATATTTACTGTTAATGATTTCCCAGCATTGTGTTGTTTAAATTTTACTTGTAACTGGTTCATTGGTGGCTGTGAATGAATAGCAAGTTAAAGAATAATATTCCGTGTTATATTTGTGGTTTCTGTTCCTATCCTAAACCTATTCAAACACAAAAAATAAACCGAGTAACAAACTGAATCAGAAGTTTCAAAAAAATCAATTTGACAATTAGGCCAGAGGACTGCCTACTACAAATAGTTAGGGAATTTGAAAGGACATGAACTTAGACTCTTCATTTCCAGTCTTGGAGGCTTCCCATTCGTAGGACTATGCCACATCTAGGAGGTTAGCAGTACAAGCAGGCTTCTTGGGATTATTAAAGTGTAGGACACCATTGTTGAGCACCTAAAGCATAAATCCAGTTTGTTGCAAGGTGTGCGCCCTTAGTCTCCTTGTGTTGTGCAACGCAGCGCTCGGATTTGTGACATGTCTTAACTGCCTCTTGTGGATTCCATAAGTCTAGTGGTTGTATCGGACATTAACTGGTCAATCTTTTGGTGCAACGGCAACCGCACTTGTAGCAAGTGGTATCAAAGCTTGGTCACGGGTTCAAACCCCTCGCTTGCGCTGGGGGGGATTGTTGCAAGGTGTGCGCCCTTGGTCTCCTTGTGTTGTGCAGCGCAACGCTCAGGTTTGTGACATGGCTTAACCGCCTCCTGTGGATTCTATAAGTCTAGTGGTTGTATCAGGCATTAACAGGTCGATCTTTTGGTGCAACAACAACCGCACTTGTAACACAGTTCACATAGAGGCAGATATGGTTGAAGCATTCATTAGAGTTATAATTCCTCCAATTTGTACTAATCACAAGTAATACAATAGGTAGAGATTAGAACTACTAATCTACCAAGTTGGTTTATCCTCCATATTTTGGTTTCCTAGGTGAAAATTGAAGTGTCAAGTTTGAATGCTTGTGTTCTGTATTAATTTCCAGGTTATTTGAAGGTGTGTGTACATCTACAATCACCCTTGGGTGCTCAGCTTGATGAGAGATGACACCAAGGAGAAGGAGCTTGTGTGACCAAATGCTACACGTTTTGCAACTACCTTCATCACCTTCCAGGGCATTTATGATTTGCTAACACATTTGAAGCAGATTTTTGTGAGCCAACAATTGGTGGATTCTTATTTGAAGAATATAAATAGCGAGAGTTATGGAGACCATTTTTTATCACATCTTTATGAAGACCATTGTTGTGATCATCAAGACAACTTCAAATTTCTATTTTAAATTGTATCCTTTAAACTCTCTTTTTCTAAATTTTGATAACTAGATATTGTTCAATTTTTTAAGATTTATTTTTAATTGCAATGTTAAATTTTTGTAGGTGTCAAAACTTTTAGTCAAAATTTTGTGCTTAGTGGATGGGGAGCAAAACCCAATGGGGTACTTGTATGAGGCCATGGACAAGGCCAAGGAGGTCATCTAGAACTGTTACATGGGAGATATGAAAAAATTTCAACCTGTTTGGGACATTATTGAGCATAAGTAGAACAATCACCTCTAACACATTCAAGCAACAATGTACTTAACCCAAAAAATTCTTTACAAATGACTTCAAGAATGTTGATGGGGAGGTTATATAGGCCCCTTAACATGCATTAATAGGATGTCATCTAAGGTTGTAATGTCCCCCATTGCCTAGCGCACAATTTAATATTAACTTGCTAGCCTTATTTTATTCCCGAAGGCTAGAGCAAATTTTATTAATAAGGGAATAAAATTATTTAATTAAATAAGAAGGGGAGCTTTAAATTATAAACTTACCCATAATTCATATTTGATTAATTGTGTGGGGGCCACTTTATTGAAGGGAGTAGAATTTTTGAAGGAGACTTATTATTGTCCAAATATAATACTTTAACTTGAGTGCTTAATTATAAAGTTGAATTGCAATAGTTGGCGGCATTTATATAAGGGCAATATTAATATCCCTTGGTGGAGCTCGAGAAAGAAATATATTATATTTATTAAAAATACCGATACATATCTGTAAAGTGGAAAATTGGATCCTAGTGATTCCCCACCTAGGAGAGAGAAAGGAAGCCACTATGATGATTTTCACTTGGGAGGAACTTTACATTCAAAAGAGGGACTTGAATCCGCTAGATCCAAATCCGAGGTAAACAAGGATGTGAATTCTGAGTGGATTGCAAGCGATTGAAGTGTGATTTACCCTCTTTTGTAAATTAGAAAGTTGACTTGTTGACTATGGAAAAGAGAGAGGAAATGAGTGAAATGAGGAGCTACCAGTTCGGGATCGTGTTGTAACTTCAGATCTGAGCTAATTAGACTGATGCGGATCTGCCCTGCAAATTTGGAGAAAAGTCGTCGAGACCGTGGCGAGAATGTACATGGTCCACCACAAAATCCGCGAAACGAAAAGGGTTCTTTCGTCTCTACAAATGAAGCCCAAACCTACAATTACAGTTGCGCACCTGCAACCTACACACAAAAAAGAGAGGGAGAATGGTTGTGGATAGGGGTTTGCCTCAGTCAAACCCCGGTTGACGAATCAACCTTGAAAGAAAGTAATTGCAAATGCTTGAATGTAAACAATGGAGATGTTTACCTTGTAGATCTACAACTTGTTGATGATGATTGCTTTGTTTCTTGAATGTAACCACAAATATTGTATGAAATGGCATGTAACATGACAAAACCCTAACACGCACATGCTTGCAAATGAATGTTGTAATGTTGCTCCAATGGATGAATGAACAAGACTTGAATGCTTGATGATGACCTTGAAATCTTGTATCTTCTCCTTACGCTCCTTATCCCTTATCATCTATTTCACCCGTC
The DNA here is from genome assembly GCF_030272615.1 of Cryptomeria japonica. Taxonomy (NCBI): domain Eukaryota; kingdom Viridiplantae; phylum Streptophyta; class Pinopsida; order Cupressales; family Cupressaceae; genus Cryptomeria; species Cryptomeria japonica. The sequence goes on along the minus strand of NC_081410.1, from coordinate 371,312,490 downwards.
CCCTTGAATGAGGGTATTGAATTCATTTTTATACATGCCTCAAGGATTAATTTTCAACCACCAAAGGCCGACAAAGAGGAATTGCAAACCCCGAAGACAAATTGTGCATAGGAGATCGGGCAAACCTGACATAGGGCCATCCTAAGGGGTGGGGACAAGGGCGCCACGCCCCTGTCCTGCCCTATTTTGGGGCCTGGACAGGGTCTAGAGCAGACACGGGACATGAAGGAGGAAGGGTGAAGGGGTGAGAATACAAAAAATAGGTCTCGGTTGGGGAAGAAGATGTCGTCGCCGAGGTGAGGACCCAGAATGTGGTTAAAATTGCAGGGGTCGCAATTTTATGACACTACAATATCATATCAAAGCTATATGGGAAAGTGTCGAGGAGTTGAGGGCATCATTATTCACAACATTTTTTATTAGACTATTGCTTGCTCCGCAGATTGTAGCGCTCTGGGACGAAAACCCTAGATGTGAAAGGTTTGGGCGAAATCGCTAGACATCCAGGTGGTTTCCCAACTCGACTTCATACAGAGATCGCTCCATTATGCATTTTGTGAAGGCTTCCAGCTAGGGATTCGAAAGTATTTTGATGAGAGCCTTAACACCTTTTGATCATGAAGATCCTTATGCATGCAAGGTGAGAGTATATGTGAAAAGATTAGAATAATATTATATTAATAGATTTGTTGGTGGCAAGACACACAACTCAATATAGCAAACTATTACAAAATTTGGAAGTAAAGATATGCTTATTCTTGTGGTGAGCCTTCCAGATTAAATATAATGCTATAATTGAAAATGATTGATGGTAGTTCTAGCAGTAGGCCTTCTAAAACAATTATAAACAATGTTAAATTTGACAGTGAACTACACAGATTAGCACAATAGAATTTGAAGATGTTACTGTTATCACAAAAGCTCGCACCCATGTTGAGCTATCAACTCAGCAACCTTGTGAAACATGGAGACAACCCCGAAGTGTGGGACCTTGCGCAAGGGGGTTGGATCTCTGAAGAATGTCGGCTTCCTTCTCAATCCAGGTGCAGGTGTTGAACCAACTCAACACTTCAAAACTAACTCCTAAGCCTATCCTAACAAATTGCAGAGGTAAAGGGAAGAGAGAAATGCTTGAAATAAAAGGAGGTGATGCACCAAGAAGAGATTGTCCCTCTCCCTACCAAAATGACACAAAGAATTAACTGAAACACCCAAGAGATGCACAAACTTTAGTTGTATGAGTGATCCCAATGCATGTATGAAGGTTAGAATCCACTGAATGCCAAGAGGGGAGAAGGTTTCCCACAAGTCACACTCATAAAAACAAGTTAACGCAGCATATATGGAGAGAAGAGCCACAAAACATACACTTATGATGAAGGTAAGGAAACATACACAGCATGCATAAGTTGAAGGAAGGCAAGAATGTAATTTCAATTCATTCAAAGGCCAAAGGCCAAACTTACAGTTGCAGAAATGCAAAAAATAATTACAAGTCTTCAAGAGAAGAGAAAGAGCATAGGAAAGCTCAAGGCAGCAGGGAAAGAACCCTTTACAATGAGGCTTAATAGCCTTATATAGAAAATGGTTACAAGAGTGATCATGACCCCTGCATGTCAGTTTCGGAGTGCAGGGAAGTGCATGCACTTGACTTTTGTACATGCAAGGAACCTAGCCATACCCACAAAAGGCAACCCTTCAGAGTATGTAGACATGACATAAGTCACCACAACAAGCATGGCCTTGTACCTCCCTTGATGGAAATCCTACCAAAAACATTAAATGCACCCCTGTGGCTCCACAAAAGAAGGTGCACAAGTCACAAAGTTGTCGGAACATTGAAAGCTTTGAGTGTTGATCACGCCATCCGGAAGTGTCGCCAGTCGGAAAGAAGTCCGGGGACTTCGGAAACTCGGGTTCCCAAAGTGGGGAAGACAAGGAAGAAACTTTGAAACCTCGGGGTTTTGGGGAAGAGGAAAGAGACGCAGCAAGGAACTTCGGAACCTCAGTGTTCCGGAGTTCCGGGGAACTGAAAAAAGGGCTAAGGAAGGAACTTTGGAACCTCGAGGTTCCGAGGAAACTAGAGAGAAAAGGCAAAGAGGGAAGGAACTTCGGAACCTCGGGGTTTCGGAGTTCCGGAGAGAAGAAAGGGAAGGCTAAGGAAGGAGTTTCGAAACCTCGGGGTTCCGGAGTTCCGGAGAAAGGAAGGAAGAAAACCTAGGAGGGAACTCCAGAGAAGGCAAGGGAAAGGAACTTCGGAACCTCGGGGTTTCGGAGTTCCGGGGAACTGAAAAGGAGGCAAGGAAAAGGCAGAACTGAGCAAAGGAACCTCAGGGTTCCAGAGTTCCAGGGAAGAAAACGAAGGGGGAACTTCGGAACCTCGGGGTTCCAGAAAAGGAAAAGCGAGAGAAGGCAAAGAGAAGGAACTTCGGATCCTCAGGGTTTCGGAGTTCCGGGGAAGGAGAACAGGAGAAGGCAAAGGGAAAGAACCTTGGAACCTCGGGGTTCCAGGAAGGAAGAAAAGGCCAAGGGAGGAACTTCCTCCGGACAAGGCAACACTTCACACTTCATGATTCTTCTGCTTTCTCCTTGATCAAATAGGGCAGCGCTGGTCCATGGATCATATCTCTAATCGGTTCTTATTGAAATATGCAAGAATTAATTGAAACACTCAAAATAATATTTAAGATATATGTTTTTCTGTTTACAGAGAGAAAAGATGAATAATATAGCATACGTTGTTAACTTGTAGCCAATACTCAATTGTATTATACCCAAAAAGATTGGTAAGGCTACAATATACAAGGGTCGTCAGAACTAGCAATTTCCAAACTTTTTTCATTGCAACAGAAGTATAAATAGTACAACTCCTATAGAAGTGTATGCTCAACTGAGAATTCAATTTGTATGGCCCAAAGATGGTATTAGCAGCTACTCTTGACAATATGTGATAAGAAATAAGGTATGACAATACCTTAAATGGTACAACTGTTGGAAATGTTGTCATTGATGTCAAAGTGTGTTTTGTTCAAGAAGGGAGATTGTTGGAAATATGGTCATTGATGTCAAAGTGAGAATGTTGGATATATTGTCATTGATGACAAAGGTTGTTGATGTCAAAGCTTGGGAGATTGTTGTTAGATTGGCTTTAATCAGGCCAACTCATGGAATTTTATTATTTTGAAAGGTGTAATTGGAGGCTAACTCATGCAATTTTATTATTTTGAAAGAGGTGTAGTTGGTGGCCGATCCATGGAATTTATAATTATGATTTAATTTTATAGGCCTACCTATGTGTTTTATGTAATTAATTTTGGCACCCTAAGGGTTATACAAAGGTGAAGCATGTTTCAAAATAGTGTGTGAGAGAAAATGTTTTATTATTCAAATATAGAGAAGAGAAGATTTAATGTAGAGTAGATTTTGTATGAAGTGCAGAAAAATATATTCATCATCCATTGAAGAGGCAACATCTAGAAGGTAAAATTTTGTAGAAGAGGTTGGTGCCTCCTAAAAGAAGATATTGGTGTCTCTTGCTGAGTTGGTGCTTAGTTGTGGGGATTGGTGTCTCCAATAGGTTGGCACTTACAAATTTTGTAAGTGGGGATTGATGTTTCCAACGAGTTGGTGCCTACAAATATTGTAAGATCATTTTATTTTTATTGTGGCTAGATTTGAATAGTAGATCCAAGCAGTCTTTCTTTGTGGTTTTCTCCTGAAAGGGTTTAATCGTGTGTCTCCTAATTGTTGGATATAATGTGATTATTTTATTGTGGTTAAATTTTAGTAAGTAGAAGATTGTCCTATACCGATTCACCCCCCACTCTTAGTATAAGTGTGTTCTCATCAGTTGGTATCATAGCAGGTTCGTTTAGAAATAGTCTAATCGCTAGAAGGTAGATCTATGGAGCACAAATGGCTAGTCAAGAAGGTTTCTCCTCAAACAAAGCTTCATTTTTTGACGAAACAAACTATGCATTTTGGAACGTAAGGATGCGAACTTATCTAATGGCTCTTGGCTTTGATATTTGGCAATTAGTAGTGAATGGATATACAATTCCATCTTCACCAACAAATTAGGTTAGAAAGAAGGCTAGTGAAACGATGCAAAATCTATGAATGCTATTTTGTGTGGTGTGTCTGAATTAGAGTTTGTCAAGGTAATGCACAATGACATAGCAAAAGAAATTTAGGACAAACTTAAAAACATCTACGAAGATGATGATAAAGTTAAGAAGACTAAGTTCCCAACCCATAGAAGACAATTCGAGAGCTTGAAAATGAAAGATGAACAAAATATTGTAGCATATCTCCTTTGTGCAGATGAAATTGTCAACACCATTAGAGGACTTGGTGAAAAGGTTGAAGATTCAATGATTGTGCAAAAAGTGTTAAGGTTTCTCTCTTTAAAATTTGTTGTCAAAGTTTGTGCCATTGAAGAAATGAAGGATTTGAATATATTAGCAATGGATGAATTGCATGGGATCCTCACTGCGTATGAAATGAGGACTGAAAATAAGAAGCCATCAAAAAGAGAAGCAACCTTGAAAGCTTCAAAGAAGGTGAAGAATAAAGAACCTAAATTAAGCAATCAGTCAGATGTAGAGTCCAAGCTCATTTTGTGAGAAAGCTGGAAAAAGGATTTGGCAAATACAAAGGTAAGCTACCATTTAAATGTTTCAATAGTGGTAAAATAGGACATTTTGTTGCTAAGTGTCCATATGTAGAAAATGATGGTAATAATGATGAAGGAGATCATAACAAGAAGAAAGGGAGCAAACATCATCAATACAAAAAGAACTTCCAAACACAAGAAAGGCCTTTACTCCAAAAGGGACAACAACTGAATTGAAGAGAGTGATGAAAGTGTCTTAAATAGTGATTGAGAAAAAAAAATTGTTCATGACAATGGAAACAAGGTTGGTGTCATGAAGGGTGAAGATAGTTGTGTGAAAGAAAAGATGGATTTAGAAGAGGATGAAGATGTTGAAATTGAGGAAGTGAATCTTGTAGAACTCATTTGTGCCCTAAGTGAGGTCAAGAAGCTTATGAAAAAGAATTTGAAACAAAAATTGCAGCTGCAGAAAAATGAAGAGGATTGTGATTTAAAAGCAAAAATGTCACAAAGCTTTGAGGAATTAGAAAAGATCATCATCAACCTGAAGATTCAACTAGAAGAGGCATTGAGGATTGAAGAGGTGGTGAGAACTCCTCTGAAGACAAAGGAAGAAGACTATGAGAAGCTTGAGTTTGAAATTGTTACCTTGAGGAAGGAACTGGAGAAAACAGCTAATTTGCTGAAGAAAAGCTTGAAGTCTGAGAAGAGTACTCAAATTATAGATGACATTATCAATTGGCAAAAGGTCACCGTTCATTAAGATTGGTCTTGGCTATGAAGAAAATCAGAGGACTTAAGAAGATTAGAATCCAAAGGTGATAGAACCACCAAAGAGGACAAATGCAAAAAAAACTAAAAGCTATACAGATACACTCAAGAGGATTGTCGAGAATGAAAGCAATAGGAAGAATGAAGATGGCGTTCCTCAAAAAGACAAGGGTTTTAGAAGAACATTTCCTCCAATACAACCTCATATGACCAGGCTCCAAAATTCTTTCTTCGGTTATTGTTTTTCTTGTAATCATTTTGGTCATAAGGCAATAGAGTATAGGACAAATGCAAGAAATAATTGTGTGGAACAAAAACAAGAGTTCTTCTACGTTCTTAGATAAAAACCACAATTCATTTGTTCTTTATTGGATTAAAATGTCATATGTTATAAGTGCAACAAATTTGGTCATATAGTATGTTTTTGTAGAAGTGGTTTTGTGGAACTTCCTAGATAGAACAAGAAAGTGGATACGCTTGCTAAACAAAAGGAAGAAGCTGCAAAAGTTTGGAAAATGAAGTAGGAGCAAGAAAAACGGGAGAAAGAGAAGTATATGCTAGTGCAAACTTTTTTTCATGCCTAAGTTGAAGGAAACCTGATGCAGCCATAACCAGTGAAACCCTCAAAAGAGAGCTGATCTGCTTATGCAGCAAGAGTAACACAATTAAAGCAACCAGAAAACATAGAAAGATTACATAAACAGATCATATTATTACTTTAGAACTTCTGGCAACCATCTGGTTATCATCATATAATCATCAGAGAACATTCGATAGTTAACCGGTTACATGTAGGCTTCAAGCCAGATACAATCCAACCGGGATTCTAATAATCAACCGGATCACTAAATGCGAATCTCGATCCTTATTCTCAGTTCTACTTCCTCTGCCCCTACAAGTGATTACATAATAACATATTTATACCCACCGGAACATATCCGAGTCGGCCTCATAAGATTACATTTACCAATGCAGGAAAATGAAACATGTAACTAGGTCGGCCCTAAGAAATTAAGAAATCCTTCCAGAAAATAACAATCAAGAAGTGTGGTTCAGCAGGAAGGTCGGCCACACGCCAAATAACATCGAACAAGACCCAAAATAGATCCACACGCCAAGAATCACTCTGGTAATGAAGGAAAACCAACCGGTTAACATTAGAACTGTCCCGGAACCCAGAAACAATCAACTGGAAGCGATAACTAACCGGAAAAGAATTAAAATGAACTGAAAATTTGGAATTAAGCACATGAACCAGCCTGGCAACCGAAAACAAGATCTGCCACGAAAAGCAAGCAACTACTGGTACCAACCGGTAAGAACACAGAAAATTGCACATTGAACTAAACAAGAACTAAATTGAAAGGAAATATTTTTGGTTGATGCAAGATTGCTCAGAGACCAGGGATGCTCCTGCATAAGACACCCCAGGTAGGAAAAAGATGTTTCATGAGAGGCAACTCATGAACATCTAAAAGGATTCGGAATAAAGACCCCATGCTCATTTCTGATCCAAACATCTTCTTTATCTGCCAACCTCTACTTTAGCTCCTCCAGTGCCTCAACCGACTTCTCTAACCCCTGACTCTCTTTGTTTCTCTTCCTTTGCTTCAAATCTGTACATTGGCTCTGTTTACTGCCTTCTTTCTTCTGCAACTCTTATTTGTTTCTGCCACAAGACTTCATTTGGTTTGTCTCCATAAGCTTTTTGTCATCCAGTTTCGTCTGTCCATCAGGTTTATCTGTCAGGTCCTTCTGCAAACTCATGTCACCCTCCGGTATAACCTCTGCAACCGGCTTTATCAGATCTTTCTGCAAACCTTCCAGTATAACCTCTACCACCGGTTTCTCAGTACTGCAACTTTTCCCAAGGTTCAGATTCTTCACCTCCTTCTCTTTCTCCTTCAAAGAGGTCAAAGTGAACTTCTACCCATCTTTCTCAATAGTGATTAGGTTTCTTCTACAGTCATAAATAGCTCCTCTATCAAACTACCAAGGTCTTCCCAACAAGACATGACAAGCACTCATACATACAACATCACACAAAACTTCATCCCTAAAAGGCCCAATATTGAAATTCACCAAACACTATTCCTTTACTTCTATCTTTTGATCATCTTGTAACCAACTTACCTCATAAGGACAAGGATGCTCAAGCCTTTTCAATCCAAGCTTCACAACCATCTCCTCAGATACTAAATTATCAGTAATCCCGGTATTCACAATAACCTTGCAACACTTGCCACCTGAATTACACACAGTCCGGAAAAGACTCTTCCTCTTAGTAGATCCGGTATCCTTTCTTCTGAACATAAGGGATTCTCCTTGCTCCAGTGCACAGTCAAATCCGGTACCCTCACCTTCCGATTCCTCATTTGCCACACAACTTCTTGCCATTCCCTACTTACATTCATAGAATCTGTCCGGTTTCTCCACACTTGAAATATTTGCCAGGGAATTCTCTACCGGTACTGCTACTGCCTTTCCTCTGTGTTTTTTGTTCCGGTTCTTTACTCCACTTAGGTTTTGTTTCTTCCTCAACACTCTGCCTTTCTATACTCATATGCCCCTTGAATTTCTACTTCCCTCTGTTTGGTTGTCTTCTTCTCATTTTCTCCTCAGCCTTCAAAGCATACTGGTAAGCTTCCTCAATTGTGGAAACCCTCAACATGCTCATCTCATCCTGAATGTTAAATGCAAGTCCATTTATGTACCTCGCCACCTTTTCTCTATCCATCTCTCTATGTCCAAATCTAATCATCACCTTGTAGAATTCCTCAGTGTACTCTTTCACAGTCATGTTTCTCTGTTTCAGGTTCTGCAACTTCTTGAACAATTCCAACTCATAGTCTCCCGGTATGAACTTGGCCTTCAATCTTGCAACCATCTGTCTCCACCCGGTGATCTTCTTTTCCGCATTCTCCACTCTGTCTTTCTGCAATTCTTTCCACCATAAGGCAGCATGCCCTTTCAACTTAGTCTATGCCAACCGCACTCTCTGTGGGTCCTTGATATCCTCAAACTCAAAGTAATCTCCAACTCTCCGATCCAATCGATCAGATCCTCCGGGTTCAGTGTTCCGGAAAAGTTGGAAACTTCAACTTTATGAACTTTACTCACTTGCACCACTGCTCTCAGGAATCTTTCCTCTCTTTCATCTTCTGGTCCTTCAGCCTCTTCTTCAAGCTCTTCACCGACTTCTTCATATTCATCCTCAGATTCAGGGTTTCTCCGCAAACCAACCAAAGCGTTTCGAATTTCGTTCCTCACTTCATTCTTGAAGTCTTCCATCATCTGCTCTACCCTTCGGGGGTTTGTCCTTCTAGGCGGCATCTCCTCTTCCACTCCGGTGAACTACCTCAACTCGACGATCTGACTACCGGTTTCAATTGCCTCCCCTTGGTGATCTATTGAACACACGCGCAACCTGTCTCCAATCGGCGATCTGTCCACCCAAAGGAATGCCTCAATGTTCGCAAACAACTCTTCCACCAGCCAGTTCTTAACTAGCTCTGATACCACTTGATACAGCCATAACCGGTGAAACCCTCAAAAGAGAGTTGATCGGCTTATGCAGCAAGAGTAACACAACGAAAGCAACCAGAAAACATAGCAAGATTACATAAACAGATCATATTATTGCTTTAGAACTTTCGGCAACCATTCGGTTGTCATCATATAATCATCAAAGAACATCCTGTAGTTAACCGGTTACATGCAGGCTTCAAGCCAGATACAATCCAACCGGGATTCTAAGAATCAACCGAATCACTAAATGCGAATCTCGATCCTTATTCTCAATTCTACTTCCTTTGCCCCTACAAGTGATTACATAATAATATATTTATACCCACCGGAACATATCTGGGTCGGCCTCATAAGATTACATTTATCAATGCAGGAATATGAAACGTGTAACTAGGTCGGCCCTAAGAAATTAAGAAATCCTTCCGAAAAATAACAACCAAGAAGTGCGGTTCAGCAGGAAGGTCAGCCACATGCCAAAAACATCAAACAAGACCCAAAATAGATCCACAAGCCAAGAATCGCTCCGATAATGAAGGAAAACCAACCAGTAAGCAGAAGAAATGTCCCGGAATCCAGAAACAGTCAACCGGAAGCAATAACTGACCGGAAAAGAACCCAAATGAACTGAAAATCTGGACTTAAGCACATGAACCAGCCTGGCAACCGAAAATAAGATCTGCCACGAAAAGCAAGCAACTACCGGTACCAATCGGTAAGAACACATAAAACTGCACATTGAACTAAACAAGAACTAAACTAGAAGGAAATATTTTTGGTTGATGCAAGATTGCTCAAAGACCGGGGATGCTCCTGCATCAAAACCAATGGTACATTGACAATGGATGCTCAAGCCACATGACTTGAAAGAAGTGTAATTGGAGGCCAACTCATGGAATTTTATTGTTTTGCAAGAGGTGTAATTAGAAGTCAACTCATAGAATTTTACATTAAATCATAATTTTACAGGGCCGATCAATGTGTTTTATGTAATTGATTTTGGCGCCCAAAGGGGTATAAAAGATAAATCATGTTTGTAAGTAGTGTGTGAGAAAATGATTTATCATTCAAATACAAAGCAGAGCAGATTTTGTGAAGTGTGAAAGTGTAGAAAAATATTTTCATCATCCATTGAAGAAGTAACATCCGAATGGTGAAAATTTCTAGAAGAGGTTGGTGTCTCCTAAAAGAAGAGATTGGTGTCTCTTGCTGAGTTGATGCTCAATTGTGGGGATTGGTGGGTCCAGTAGCTTGGTGCCTACAAACTTTGTAAGTCAGAATCGGTCTCTCTAGTCGATTAATGCTTGCATATATTGTAAGATCATTTTATTTTTGTTGTGGTTAGATTTGGATAGTAGATCCAAGCAGTCTTTCTTTGTGGTTTTCTCTTGTAAGGGTTTCCACATATATCTTATCTCCTAATTGTTAAATCTTATGTGATTTCTTTATTGTGGTTGTTAAATTTTAATAAGTAGAAGATTGTCTTATATTGATTCACCCCCGCTTCCTGCTTCCCCTGTTGATGCAAAGAAAGACAATAATCAAATCCAATCACAATGGATCCACACATTCAAGCCTAGTTCATCATTCTACGCACATTACTCTTTAAGCCTAATAGATGCATATTCATTTATCTTGATCAATCTTAAGCCAATGATGGCTTGCCAAGACCTTCCAAGTCATTTGAAGGTCCACAAACCATTACTCCTATTGGAAAATTCTTAACAATGCATTATTTCATCAAACCCTCAATCACCTAGGTTCTTTCACAGTCTTCCCACAACATGAAACAAAAAATCTTGCATAACTCACACATATGATCAAATTTTTCAATTTGCTTTGGTGGAAACTTGGGCAACAATGCAAAGAATGTTTTCACCAAGTTATATCAATTTTTAAGGGTTCAATCAAAAGATATGAATTTTTCTTTCTTGCTGGAAACCCTAGGCGGGGTTTGGGACTGTTTTCACCAAAAATGCTTTAGGTTTTGAAAAACGCAATAAAATGACTCCAGATGAAAACCAAAAATTATGTATTTCATAGATACATCATCCCCATGCCTGCCTTTGACCATATCAGGTCATACAAAACCATACCAAACAACTTTTTTTGTTGTAAAACAGTAAAAATCTAGAAATTCCAATCAATAATTTGATCATAACTTTCACAAATCATAATGAAAATCAATCAAACAAAAATAATTTGAAAGATAACAACATTTTCCAACTTTTCCAATTGGTTTCAGGCCAATATCAATCTGTGTCAGTTCGTACAATGCAAATTACAGTCAAATTTCACAGAAATTACAAGGAAAAAGTAGTGAAAAATGATGTATCTCTCTCATTCAAACTTCTCCAACCCCCAAATTCGAGTTGGAATGGTACATATATACATTTACCATCAATTCCAACTGTTCACAACCACCTTTTGATTAGTTTTTTACCAAAACACTATTTTGACACTTTTGGACACTTTTTGAGCAACATTGACAATTTTTGCATTTTTGACATCTAATCACCCAAATCTTTTGATAATGGTCCTAAGTGATCCACAATGGTCTTATATGACCCTATTGACTCAATCAAACCAAAAGAAACCAACATTTGACAAATGACAATAATTTAACTCAAAGGGTGCATTCAGGATGCCCCTACGTCATACTCCCCACGAAAAAGAAATTTGAGTTCCACCTCAAATAGGAATCTTCTTTCTTGTCTTTCAAGTCCTTTGCAGGCTTGCATTGTCTTCTTTTTGCTGGATCTCAACTACATTCATTACAACTGGTTCACTTGTACTTTTTGGTGCAACAAAATGCTTCTTGAGCCAAGGCCAATTTGGCACTATATACCCATGGTTAGTAGCTTGTCGCCTCATTCTACTTTAGCTTCGACTGCCATTGAAGTTTTATGTTCTCTTTCATCTACTTTGTCTTCGTTACCTGCACAAGAAACAAACATATTAAAGAAATCATATTCTTCTTCTTCATACTTCACTTCATCATCCACCTCATATTGTTTGCCATGCATTATTTTCTCTTCATTATTCCCCAAAATCTTTGGCATCACCTCAACCTTACTCAGCCATTCATTTTCATTTTTGAAGTGCTCATCCATTCTTTTGTTCTTCTTGACATCAACATTTTCAACTCTCAGTTTTTCTCTTGAGAACCATGTTATCTCCTTACCCTCCATAACTATCTCCTCTCCTTGGACTATCCTTGAGTCCTCTACAACTTCTTGTGTTGTCACTTCCTCTTCTTGAACATCACCCTTATTGCTTTCATTAGTTTGAGCAAATTCAAAAGAAATTTCTTCCACTGCTTTTTCAACTAGTTTTTCCAACATGGTATTTTCAAAATTTGTTACCTCAATCATTACCTCATTTGTCTTTGCTTCGTACTATTGTATATCTATCTTCTTAACAACAAGCTTTCAAGTCCTATGCACTCACCCTTCAAGGTTGTTAATGCATATTTCTTCCCATCTTTTTCCAACTCATGTGTTATTTTTGCTGTTATGCTTCGTTGACCTGCTACAATACTACATCCTTCCAAACACGAGGTGACATACATCCAAATGCATAATATCACAAACTATTTCATCCTTATAATTACCTATGTGAAACTCAACTTTACATTGTTCACTTACAATTACTTGGATACGTGTTTGAAGCCAAGTCACTGAATAGGGCGCGGGGTGTTGTATTCTTTCCAAACCCAATTTATCTACCATATTTTCAAAAACTATATTATCCATGCAGATATCTGAAACCACAACTTGACAACATTTACCTTTGGACTTGCAAGTAGTTCAGAATAATCTTTCTTTTGCTAACTTGCTTTCTTTCTCGGCTGCCATTTCTTCCTCCTGTAGCCTCTTTGTCATTTCTTCCTCTTGTAGTTTCTTTGCCACTTTGAACAATGTATCTAACAATGTTGATGCCTTTTACCCATCTTTCTTCTTAGTAAGAGCCATCCTTCCAAAACACAAACTTCCAAAACTTCCCTTGCCCAAATCTTTGGGCTCTAAAGCTTACTTTCCCAAACCTTTGAGGCTCTGATACCAAAAATGTGGAGGAAGACAATAATCAAGTCTTATCACAATGGATCCACACATTCAAGCCTAGTTCATCATTATAGGGGCATTACTCCTTAAGCCTAATAGATGCATATTCATTTATCTTGATCAATCGTATGCCAATGATGGCTTGTCAAGCCCTTTACCAAGTCATTTGAAGGTCCACAAACCATTACTCCTATTGGACAATTAAAAACAATGCATTATTTCATCAAACCCTCAATCACCTAGGTTCTTTCATAGTCTTCCCACAACAATCTTGCATAACTCACACACATATGATCAATTTTTTCAATTTCCTTTGGTGGAAACCTGGGCAGAAATTCAAAGAAGGTTTTCACCAAGTTATATCAATTTTTAAGGATTCAATCAAAAGATATGAATTTTTCTTTCTTGTTGGAAACCCTAGGTAGGATTTGGGACTATTTTCACCAAATATGCTCTAATTTTTGCAAAACTCAATGAAACGACTCCAAACGAAAACCAAAAATTACGTATTTTATAGATACATCATCCCCATGCCTGCCCTTGACCATAACAAAACCGTACCAAGCAAGTTTCTTGCTGTAAAATAGTAAAAATTTGGAACTGGCAACCACTAATTTGATCATAACTTTCACAAAACATAATGAAAATCAATCAAACAAAAATAATTTGAAATATGACAACACTTTCCAACTTTTCCAATTGGTTTCAGGCCAATATCAATCTATGTCAATCCGTGCAATGCAAATTACAGTCAGATTTCACAGAAATTACAAGAAAAAAGTAGTGAAAAATGATGTATCTCTTTCATTCAAACTTCTCCAAACATAAAATTCCAATTGAAAGGGTACATTTATACATTTACCATCAATTCCAAATGTTCTCAACCACCTTTTGATTAGTTTTTTAACAAAACACTATTTTGACACTTTTGGACAAAATTGCTTGACAACTTTTTGAGCAACATTGACAATTTTTGCATTTTTGACATCTAATCACCCAAATCTTTTGATAATGGTCTTAAATGTCCCACAATGGTCTTATATGACCTTATTGACTCAATCAAACCAAAAGAAACCAAAATTTGACAAATGACAATAATTTGACTCAAAGGGCGCATTCAAGATACCCTGCGTCACCCGACTCCCTCCCCACCTCCCTTAGTATAAGTGCATGCTCATTAATGGCAGTTTCAACAAGATTTAAACTAGATAAATATAATGCAGTGATTCCTCTGCGACTTGAAGTGGTAGCTTACACGAATACTCAGTCGATAAAAAATGTACAACAGACCTTCCTAAAGGCTGCAATTATAGCATCAGACGGTACAACAAGTACGAAATGGTACAACCAAAAAAGTTATGGAAAAAGATAATATAATTATATCAAGAAGTACAACTAATATAAAAATTCACAGATAACCACAACCAAATTGGGAACTTTCTATCAATGTTCAACACATTAGCAATTTTTGGATGGAATTACTCATATGAATAGAAGAGATTTGTCCTCAAATCTATTTTACCAAAAGGGTTTTCATCATAGGGAATAAAAATCAATATACATTTTTTATCTCAAAAATTTGGAGTTTTGATTTTAGAAATTTGTAACCTACTCCAATGCTCATCTTCTCCTAATATAGGCACTTGAGAAAATTATAATTAAATATTATATTTTTCTTTTCCTTTTCTTTCCAAAAAATAATTTAATAAGTTTATAGAAACTTGTCCTTCTAATCAACATTATTATTGGACCCTAGTCCTAGCGACACTTTAATAACCCTCTTTTAAAAAAACAACTTTTAATAATAAAACATAAGTTGTCTTTTTACGAATTTAACATAAAGTTATTTGGACAACTTAAGTGAAATTATTAATCATTTCTTTAGCTCAAAAAGGGTCAAGAATCTCCAAAGTCGAATCTGCTTTACAAACCCTTGAAATTTCCCCAAATATAACCTACAGCACAAAGCTGCCAACAAGCCTCCGAATATGAAAGAAGGATGAATGGTCTTCAAAAGGAATTTTGCTTTGCCTTCTTTAATAATGAGTATTTTTTCCTTTTCATTTTCTTCTTTATCTTTTTGTTTCTGTTTTCTAGATCTTCTGGGGATAGAGCTACAATTTCTCACCATTCAATAAGACTACTGACCTTACCTGCATCTTAAGTAGATGCAATTATGGCCAAATGGCATAATTGGAAGGCATCCAGGCATATTAATTCAAAATGCATCTGTTACAGGGAAACCTGCATTTGAGAGAGTGAGGGAAAGTATCTTGGCAAGTTTCCAGCATAGGCTAACCCATGATACTAGTCCTTTACTTTTGTCTGAACATTGATAAAGGAGTCTGCAACTAATGACAAATGGTCCTGTTATGCTTGTTCTAAGTGAACACGTGTAATTATTTTGATCTTGTCAGATGCTTTTCTTGGGTTAAATATTTCTTTTAGCTTGTGTCATGAATCATTTGGTTAAATTTTCTGTTTGTTCTGAACTTTCATAACTGTTACTTGTTTGTATTTACCATAAAGAAAATTCGACTGTAAATATGGGATGCTGAGCAAAGGTGAATCGGCCGTCCTGCATTGTGTTTCTATTGTATCTGTGTCGCATACTCAAGGTCAGTGACATTGTCTATCTGACAATTTACTAACTAATCTCAGTTTTGCCTATCGACATGAATCCTGAACATGTTTCTCCTTCAAGAAATTGAATGAGCTAAGATCATGTTATCTTGGATCCTTTCTCAAGTTTTCTTACTTTATCCTATTGGATTATTAAGCTAGACAGAATTGACATCTGAGTCTCTGACACATTATGCAGGAATGCCTTGAATTGCGGGCAGCAATGTTAGATTAGTCAGCTTCAATATTCTATCTCTTGTATGATAACTTTTGATTCCGTGAAATTGGACAGGTAGTAGATTTTGTAGGTGTGCACCTATTTTAGGTGTAGAGACTTCTTATCTCGAGTCTAAGGCAGGGGTCTCATGGAGGGGCTTTTAAGGAAGAGGAGGTCCTGGGCATGAAGATTTTTTATTTTGCTACGGGATTATTTGGAATCTTTTCCTAAATAATAGAAGCTCCTACTTTTTAGTTTTTCATATTTGAGCAGGTAAAAATGGGGTGGGGCTATAATTGTCCCACCAGCTTAGGCATGTTATCTATCATTTGTCAAATATCTAAGTCTAGATTTCTATTAAAAAATAGTTTTGGAGGGAAAATGAATTTATTTTACTTGTTTTTATCACTGCACATATTCATGAGACCACCAGCTTCCTTAAATTTGGGAGCTTAAACTTTTAACCTGCACTACACTACAAAATTCATGGGACCAGCAGCTTTAAAATTTTCCTAAAGGAAGCCCCCCTCCATGGGACCCCAGCCTAATCAGACAACCTTTTTTCAGCTTTCTAGTAGAGAAAATGTGACAATTGAGAATTAAGTAAAAGATGAGATAGTAAATAATGGGGAATTTAATAATTTATTTGATGTGTCATGCTAGTAATGAATTGACAACTTGATTCTAGTCTTTGTGTGAAAACATTTTAGTCTATGGAATAATTTTGCTCAAGTGATTCATTGGCTAAGCATTTTATTTGCTCTGCTAATATTCTTATAATATATAAAATATGAAATGTAACTGGTTAATCTTTCATGTCGATGTTGGCATGATCTAGGTGAAAGGTTATGATGTGATTTCTAAGTTTGAGATAAAACACAGTCTAAAAGATTCTAGATTTTATTATTTTCTGTACAGTATGATTGGTGCTAGAATATCACCCAACTTTCCTATCATTAAACGGTATTGAATATTTTGTTATATGACAGGTTGCATCGAAGCATTATGTTATCGACACCCTTGTTCAGAATGGCTTTTCTAGGGAGATTGCTCAGGTATCCGTGACTGAGCGTTTCCATTGAAAATTTTAACTCCGTTGTGTATTTAATTTTAAATCAGTTTAAGTTTGTTAGACCTCCTTAGAAGAGTGTTTTGAAGCATGTAATAACAGAACTCTGACATTTCTTTGCAAACAGAGAGATTAATTACTCAAATGACAAATTTTAATCCTAAACTTTGACTCGGATAAAATATATTTTTATATTTTTTATTGGATGTTTTTGGCCTTGAAATATGTGTCTTGATGTGTGAGTGAATCAGCCTGTCTATGAATGCCCTTTCGGGGTTCTAGACCATATTTTGTCTTTTGTGATGTCAGTGTATAATAACTCTTTCTTATTGGAAAATTGATGACTCATATCTGATCAAACAAACACAAATCAATGTGTGCAATTTGTCACAGTGGATCACCACAAGCCTCCGACCAGTGAACTCTTTTGGCACAGCAATAACAGGATTTCAATGGGTTTTTGAATTGCAAGGGATTGCGGAAATGTATAGATCTTATGAAAACACAAAATTGTGGTACCGACTAACCTAGTTTTTCAATCATTTTTATTGGACATGCATTTTGATCCTCACCCAGTTTGAACTTCTTAACCTCTGCCTCGGCATGGGAATAAGTCCTAAGTTTACTTCTCTGTGAATCCCAGGCAAGTAGTGGAGAATGTTCCAGAGGGTGTACATGTAGATTTCTTAAGAGCAGAGAGAAGTCTCCACAGATGGGCCCACGAAGACATTCAGAGAATACATGCAGCAGAAGAATTGGCTGCAAGTGAAGGGGCTGGGGTTCAAATGCACGTGCTTGAGGATTCAGGCCATTGGGTGATAATTCAAATTGCATGGAATTTCATTAGATTTAATGCCCCACCTATATTTTAAGCAGGAGTCTTTTTTTTTCACATATATATATGAATTAGTATTTTCCCTTTTCTGAAATATATTGCCTTTGTATATGCAGGTTCATGCTGACAATCCTGATGGGCTTTTCAGAGTTTTGGCTTCGTCATTTGGGTATTTTAATCAGTAGTTTCATTTGCAGTCACTTTCAACTAGATTATATCTCAGTGGGGAAACAAAATATATTTTCCTCAATTGGTTATAAGCTGACAGAGTCATAACACTCCTTTTGATATTCATCATGTTGATGAGTATTAATTATGTCCAACTCGATGCTGTAGCACTAGAAGGGGTTTCCTTAGAAGCTGGCCTCAGATTGGCTGGCGATTATTCAAAAACAACTTAATTCGATCGACAACCTTTTATTGGCTCATTCTTTTCAGATTCTTTCTGATTCATTTTCAATAAAAATGCAGGCAGTATGTATTTTTTTCCTACTACACTATTCTACGTGGGGATTATTTATCATTTTTCATGTCTCAGTACATTTTTAATTGCAGGCATAAAAACGTTTCCTTTTTATAGTAGCATTTATGATAATTGTCGGACCTAGAGGTGAATGAGAGATTCCCTACTGATGTGATTCAGCAAGATGTCATTTTCTGTGTGTAGTGGACCAATATCTGAGTGGTTTAATGAAAACTTTAATGGAATAGATATGATTTATGTTTAGTTTCGATTATTAACCCACTAAATTTTATTGCACTCCTGAAGCTGAAAACTTAACTCCAACCAAAGTAGCAATCTAAAATGTACTACAGTATTAGGTATCCATGGATTTTTAATGGAATAATTAACACTATATGTTTGATATTGACCAATACTCACATGGATGTATAAAACAAAGAGTATTTCAAGGTTTGAAATCATTTCAAGCAGATGGAAGGATTTAATAAATAAGAGTCATTCTCACTACTAGTAATATTAAAATAAAGGTTAGTTCATGAATAGGTTACTTTGCATGGGCTTCAATAGGTGAAGGCTACATGAAAAAAGTCAAACTAAAAATGATAATCAAGCAAACTAAAAATGCCTATTAGACTCCTTATTGTTATATATTGGTCGATTTAATTTAAGCAATTCAATGGCAGTTGTATGATTCTCTATATTTTATTGAGATATCTAAGCAAGGATGGAATGGTCGTGTGAATTAATTCTAGCCAAAGCAATATCCTTCATTACCTATTGCAATTGATTTGCCTCAACTCCGATATTCTTCTTGTAAAGGAAGATTATAAGATTATTTCTGCATATATCTGCAATTTTTTTAGTTGTTCTTTGTTATTGGTATTTGCGCATTTTTTGGACTCATTCTCTTCTTTCTAGATATTATGGCATATCAATCGACACTACTTGTAAGACTCATATGAGTAAATTTATATTTGAAAGGTTACAATGAAATTGTGGAAATTGTTTCTTGGGCATTCTTGCTTAAGACCTCTTCTTGGTTGTTGGTTTTGAAGCTATAAGATACTATTACATGGGGATGTGTCCCTACCCTTTGGATCCCCATCTTTGCCCCTTAGCATGTTTTTGAAATGGGGGGATGTTAGGGGATGTCCCCTTGCCATCCTCATTGATTTGCAAATCATGGGACATGTCCTTAGAATTGACAGCAAGGAATGTGAGGGGAATCCAGGTCGTCCCCATGACAAACAAGGATGACTCAAACATCTCCTAACCGTCTTGGAAACAATCATACGTCCCCTTACCAAACACACTTCTATCTCGATGTTAATAAAGAAAATTAATCACTTTTTAGGGGGGTTTAAAAGGGGGTGGGGGTCCCGCAAATCCTCTCACAACCCCTATACACCCAAAAACATATTTTCATTACAAAACAAAAAATTCAAAAAGTTGTAGTGCTGCCTCCATTGTTCTAATTTTACAAACTTTAACTTGTAAACTTTTACTAGTAGGAAGGGGATTTGAGGAGTGAGGATGCCTCAGAAAATAAGAGGTGGACAACAATATAAGAAGCTTCAAATCTACCATAAATCAAATTTAATAGTGTGCACCAAATGTAAATAAAATCTACTACAACAAAAAGAGAACATCGTAGAAAACCAAACACATTACACTCTAATTGTGTGGAGAAATCCTTTCGAAAAAAAAATCACTAAAAGGGCAAATCTTTATTATTCTTCAAAGAGATTACAATACATAGAGACTTCCTAAATCTTACATTGAATCTAGCAACATCTATGTACTTGCAAAACAACTCATATTGTCTCCAATTCAACCCTTCAATATCTACTCATGGGGGCTTAAAATACAACCATAAAACATTACCATAGGTCAAAAAATGGTTCCAAAATACCATAGTAAAAATCCATATGAGCCCTACATGCCAAACATAATCTCTTACATGACATTATACCTTCTTACAGGTTGTCATAAGAATCCCCAAAAATAGGAGACACTCTTACACGCATCATCGACTATCAATAACTTATGTAAGAATTCTGTTACACACGTCATAATAATTGATTCTCATGTCCAAAATCATCCACTCTATTTTTAGCCCTTACAGTTGTGATAGAATCTATCATAACATCCTTTAAAAAGGTTTTCCATGTTATACCACTTGATGGACATCTTTTGCCAACTAATATCTTATTTTTTAAAGGCATTAACAAGTACCAAAAGTGTCAATTAATAAGACTCGCGCCCCTTATGATAAAGCACAATTATTTAATAGCATAAATGTCAAATAAACATGGAAAAATGTAAATTAAAAATTAAAAAATACTTTGGAATTGTTAAGGCTGAGACACCTTAATTCGCAACATTCTCCCACTTGTTGAATATCTTGCAAGAGCTAGAGGAACAAGGCCAGTGGCCATTCTGCACCAAGTAAAAAAAAAATGCTCTCAGTTTTGCTAAGATAATCAACAGCGATCACTTGAATGTCAATTTTCTTGAACTCAATCTATTCATTTGCAATCAACTCACAAACAAAATGGTATTGTATAGCTACATGCTTATCCTGTGCATGATACATAGGATTCTTGGCTAAATGAATTGTACTCTATTACAATTAACTTGAACTGTCTTGCAATCAAAACCAAAATCTACGCACAATTTATGTAACCATGCTACCTCAAAAATATGGGTAGCAACTGTGTACTCTGCTTCAATAGTGGATAAAATAGTTGTGGTTTGTCTCTTACTCATCCATATTATAGCTCATCCAAACAAAGTAAACACATACCTACTTGTGGACCTTCGATTATCCAATTCACTTGTGCAATCTACATCAACAAATCTCTATATGCCCAAAGTCTTATCCATAGCTATAATAGGTGAAAAATTAGGGTTTCACCCATTAATGAAGTAAAACCAGTAATTTTTGCTTAGAAACCATTACATTAGGGAAAGATGAAATTTCATAGATCTAGCCTTGATAGATCTAGATTCTCATCAGATTCCAAGGGCTTTAGATGTGTCTCTTCTTTTCCTTTAAATTGAATTTATTTATAATGTTGAAATTAGGGTAAATGTGTGTAAATTGAAGTAATTATGCTTTAACAATGAGCTACAGTCTTCGAATGGAGCCACAAACTTGGATTTGAGCAATATGTGAATGTTCGGATCTATTCTTAGAAAGTCAACCTGAATTGTCAGGACCAGAATGTCGGTCGCTCTGGTCCTCCAAACTTTTTACCATCCAAAAGGGAACCTGTTCGTCTCTGCGAATAATATTGATCCTAAAAATTCCAGCTCTATACCTATTCCTGCACAGTAGAGAAGGGAAAATGGTTGGGAATAGGGGTTTGCCTTAGGTCAAACCTCGGTTTTGGAATTAACTATGAAATAGAATTGAAATGTAGATGAAGTACTATAATGAAAAATGATTTCCTTTTGAGGGGAATGTTGAAAATGTCTGAAACACTAATGATATACCTTTTAATAAAGTTTTGTTTGACTTCACAAGGAATTAGGGTTTCATGTAGATAGTATTCATAAAACATAGAACATGAATGTCATCTCCAATGCTTGAATCTTGACTTTACTACTTCTCCAACGCTTGAAAGAAGATTGATTGGTTGCTCACTTGAATTTGTTGGATCTCAAGAGTGGATTATGAATTCAAATTGATAATGCTCGATGTCAAAATGAGAGTGGTAGACCTCCTTTTATACATGCTAGTCGAAAAACAAATTAATTTTTCGACATGAGCCGACATGAGATCTAGGTCCTTGCTCAAATCATGTTACCATTATGAGGCCCCAAAATGGGCCCTTTTGGAGAGGACCAAAGCATTGGGCACCGTGGTCCTTGAGGACCAGAGTGCCTAGTGCCTTGGTCCTGAACATCAGGGTGCCAAGATCTTGGGGAAGGAAATACATGTTATGAAAATTTAAGTGAAATACATAGTATGAGCAAAATTAGGGCTTCAATCAAGCCTTAGGGGATGCATGTCAAGGTGAGAGCCCAAGTGAGGAAAAAATTGTAAGGGAGTACAATTTAGGGCACTACATTTAAACCCCACTTTAGTGGGAGTATGAGACTAAGCATACTCTCAGTAAAGTACAAAGGTTTGCATTGAAAACTTTCATGAAGACATCAAAGAGACAAGACATACTAAGCCCCCAAGGGACTTTAGGATCTCACTACTTCAACATCAAGATAAAAGGGGCATTATAAAAGAAAGGAAAGAGAGATATAACTATGACTGCTAGCCTAGTAAGGTTCGCTTACTATGAGTCATGAAAAATAAAAATACCAAATTAGAAAGCAAAAGGGTCAGTTTTTAAAGTAACTTGAGTATCGAGACATGTGATAGTGTGTGCATAAAGTGAAACATTGAGTGGAGTGTATGTCCCCACATTAAAGCGATTACATACACCTATCAGGAGCAATTGCTTTAAGGTAGCATACATTCAAAGACAAGCACGTTACCACAATGATATGCACCCAAGAAAGGACAAATCAAAGGATAAAGGTCACAAAACATAAAACACATAAGGGATCCACTAACTCTGGGGTCAGTACAAATAATGTATATCATGGAATGTTTGCATTGAATTAACCTCATCCCCTAAAGGTAGTGGAACCACAAGCACAATGGAAGAAGGGAACATGTGTCTTTTGAATCAACATGGAAGAGACCAAAAAGAGATCTCAATGCTTTGCATTGTCCCCAAGTAGACAACACAAGGGACAACAAATAGAAGAATTGAGATACAAATAGAAGAATGTCACAATGGATTCGAGCTCTTTATTACCTTACACCAACAGAGTGACAAGGTTCATCTAAAGAGAACCTAACATAACAGAAAAACACATCATGGTGGAAACACATTACGAACAAGTAAGAGAGGAGAGAATCTACGACATGAATGAAGCTAATCAACCAAATCATCCACCTTCCAATCGTGTCGAACATTCTTTTGGGAAGGTGGACAAGATGCAAGAGGAGCAACTTCGAGTATAGTAGATGGAACTACTGCAAGTTCCAAACAAGGACCATGCTCTAATGATGGTTCACTTTTCTATCACAAGGAGCTAGGATTAATACTTTTGAAAATCATTTAGATAAATCATTGTCAACATCAACAAGCTCGTATTCATCGTTAGAATCAACATCATTATTATAAACAACATTATCGTCTATTTCTTTTTAAAGATTAATAAAAATAGGATCTCTAATACAAATACAACATGAACCATCTTTCTTAAGCATTTTTAATCTTGTTGATTTAGGTTGAGCTTCCTCCCTAAGGTTTGACAAAGGCTAGACAAATGGGACTAAGTCAACATTTAGTGTCTTCGAGGAGGAAATAGGTTGAGAAGCAAGTTCATGAGCCTTAGCACAACGCCTTCATTGTCATTCTCTCGCACAACGGTTTCGTTTAATTTTAGCTGAGGGTTGTAAAGGTTTAGGATTAGTGGACATAGGCTTATTTTCTTCCTTTAAAGGAGGAATGGGAGAAGGTCTACTAGGTTGAAAAATAGGAGATGTCAGGTTCTTCCCTTTGTAAGATGTAGAAGGAAGAACTATGACATATATAGGAGGAATAGAAGGTGTAGAAAGGATACTAGGTCCATCATGAGGAGGAGGAATATGTCTCAGATATCTAGGTTTACTCAAAGATAAGATCATCTCATTCTTCCACTTTTGATAAGATAGAAAAAGAGCATCGCTTTGAGGCTTAAGAGGTTTAAATTGTTTAGGCCAAAAGTAATCAAGGTTGACATCTCCATGCTTCACTGTGGGTTGATACATGCTATGATTATTTGTTATGATTTTGTCATTATGAGGGAATTTAAGACATTTATGAATAGTAGAAGCAATTTCTTTCATGGAAGAGAGCCAAGGATGTCCCAACTTCACACGAAATTGTTCAAATGTAGGAATGATAGAAAATTTGACATCTAATCTCTTAGTACCAGCGTCAATGGGAAGAGTAATAGAACCAATAGTAGGGCAAGACAATCCATCATACACCTTAACCACTATATCAGATTTATCATATGTTACTTGATGCAATTGTAAAGTATAGAGATATTCTTCAGTTATCACATTTACCATACACGTTGGATCAATGAGCACCCCTCGTGAGAGTTTGTCTTTGATCTTCGCAGTGATATATAGTGGGCCATCAGGTGCAACAATGGTTTCACTGGGATCAAAGGTAATGCATAGGTCCTTAGGAGGTGTAGGTTTATCAACAAGATTCACCACATTATTAGACTCAATACCAAGTTCATTGAGAGGTTATGAAAAAGGCTTATATTCAACCACATTAGTAGAATGGGAGGGCAAAGAATTATTAAAGATTTGGAGGAGCTACAGCTTTGTCATTCACACCAGCTACATATATCGTATTGTTATCAATCAAGTTTTGAATTCTACTCCTTAAGTTATAACACTTTTTAGTATCATGACCGAATTGACAATGAAATTGGCAAAAGGCTTTGGAATCATGATAAGGTGGCAAAGGTTTGGAGGTATCAATTGGTTTGATGGGAGGAATTTTAAACACATTTTTATTTATCAATTGTGTCATTATGCTATGCAAAGACTCAAAAAAGAGGAGTAAATTATTTTCTAAAGTATTTGGATAAAGGGGCCACACCTGATGTCATAGCTACCACTTGATTATTGATGTTGTCATTAATCTTGATGTATCCCTTGTTCGATTTAAACTTTGCAAAAGATTGTTGAGCACTCTCATTCTTATCAACCGGAGCCATTGAAGGAGATAATTCAAATTGACTCACTTGAAGTTGATAATTATGAAGCACTACGCACAATTGTGTAAAGGAAGTAAACTCATAAAAGAGAAGCTTATCCCTAATGTATTTTTGTAAATTAGAAATAAAAATTCTTTGAACATCATGATCAAGCATAGGGTAAGAAATTTGAGAATACAAATGTTTATATCTACTAATAAAATCAAACATTTTTTCTTTAACACCTTGCTTACAATGAATCAAATTAGTCAAAGTAATCTTAAAACCAATATTATCGTGAAATTATTGAATGAAAGCATTAGCTAATTGTTGAAATGGTGTAATAAAATAAGGACGCAAAGAAAAATTTCATTGCAACGCCTTATCCCTAAAGGTTCGAGTAAACAATTTAGTCATAAGTCTTTGATCATGAGAAAAGTCACTACACAAAGTTTGGAATGTTTTCACATGAGTCAAGGGATCACTTTTTCCATTGTAAAGCTCCAATTGAGGGACTTCCATATGTTTAAGAGGGTCAACACGAACAATGTCATTGGATAATGGGCTCGCTACATCAAATGTGGGCACATTAAACTTGGATCGGGTAATGGAAGCCAACAGTTGTTGTAAGGATGAGGTAGTTTGGGCTAGGTTATTGATGGTTGCTTCAGTGGATGTATTGAAATTGGACATATTGGATTGTGATGGAGGAGTAGAATTGTTGTATGTAGGTGGAGGTTGAGAGTAAGGAGGTGGAACACTATGATATGTATGTATGGGAGATGATTGGGTCACAAATGGAAGACTCATAAAAAGAGGTATAAAAGAAATTTGATTAACAAGATTGCCCCCTTGAATAGCATGTGTAGGGCTAACATTTTTTGTGGAATTAGTCATGATAAAAATTGTAAATGTAGGCACACTAGGAAAGGATGTAGGCATAGGAATGGAATGATTAACTTGACTAGTAGCTTGAGTGTAACCAAAGACTTCAGTACAACCTTTGAGAGGCATGATATTAGTGTCAACAATATGAGCAAGGCCACGCAACAAATCAACACCAATTTTATCACGTTCAACCATTCTTTTTAATTCTTCAATCAATGGGATTGCCTCACTTTTTGGGTATTGTTGACTCATCCATTTGTTGAAGATTTTCAAATTAATTGTCAATCTTCTCCAATTGGTCAATGGAAACCCTAGTTAGTGATTCATCCACATCATGAGAATTATGAAAAGAATGAGGATAAACGGCATCATTTGTTGGATTAGAGGAACCACCAACATTCTCATGAAATAATTTATTCAAATTAGGTTCCATATCCTTGT
Source organism: Cryptomeria japonica (assembly GCF_030272615.1). NCBI lineage: Eukaryota > Viridiplantae > Streptophyta > Pinopsida > Cupressales > Cupressaceae > Cryptomeria > Cryptomeria japonica. The sequence continues at coordinate 371,286,206 of NC_081410.1, read as the reverse complement.
CACAACCCTCCTTTACCACCTTTGGATTAAAATACAAACTCTATTATATTTCTTTTGGATAAACTATTGAATGAATATTATAAAGGAATAAAAATAATAAATCACACACACACATGGAAAATATACTTTTTTAAAAAAATGTTTATTTAAACTTCCTCACCCAAATTATGGCACATGTTGTAGGAGGAATAAGAAGCTTCTAGAGGCTTCTCCACCACCTTGCATGTAACTCCTCCCACTAAGTCTAATCAATTTGCATGAAGGCCAAATTTGGAGAGAATCTCTATTTTTTTTAATTAAAAATTAGGTAGTGGAATTTGGAATTTTTTTCTTATAAAAGATGTACAAGTTTTCAAAAAGAGGTGTTGGCTATTCCATAAGAAATTCTTCAAGTAAAATTTTCCTTTTGTAGTCAATTTTCATTTTTCAGCTAAGATTTTTGTTTGGGAGGACTTCTCTTCAAGTTTGGAGGATCAAGGAAGATTCATAGAGGATTCCACACCATTCTCAAGCACCCAGGTTCTTTTCAATTTAGTTTTTCATACATCTTATTCTTGCTGTAAATTAGATTAGATTAAATTTGTTTAAGAAATTAGATCCATTAGTTTCAAACTTTGATTGAATTGTTTAAGAAATTAGAATCATTTGTTTCAAAATTTGATGAGAATTAGATTCATTTGTTTTCAAATTCTTGATAAGAATTAGATCCATTAGTTTCAAATTTTGATAAGAATTAGATTCATTGTTTAAGAAGTTAGATCCAGATTAAATTGTTTTTTTTTTCTTATTAAGTTTTAGATTGATTCTTGCTGAAGTAGAACCATCTTTATTTTCTCTAGAATCATCTCTCTGGTTATTGTTATCTGAATCTCATCCTCTAAAGAGATTTCGTTGTGATTATTTCCTCTGTATCTAGTTATATAAATTCTCTGTAAAAAAAAAAGAAATTATTTGAAAGTAAGGATAGATTTCACTGCGATTATTCTAAATTTCTCTCTGTAATTATTTAATGATTATTCTTTTTATGTCTGTGAATATTTTCTCTATGACCATTCTAAACTCCCTCCTTGTGATTATTTTTTTGAATCTCTCTATGAATTGAACAAAGAGCTCACTGTAAATATCAGTTGAACAAATCCTCCTGAACTCTGGGAATGAATCCTGGAAATAAACAATTTTCCTGAGAAGTCTGGGAAATAACCCCCTCCCTGTGATGGCTGGATAAATCTCTCTCCCTCTCTCTCTGTAAATGATAAACTCCTGTTTTCTGTAAAGAAAAAAAAAAATCAATAAAAAAAAAAAGAAGAAAACACAATTATTTGCTCATCTATTTTGTTCTTACCTTCTTAAAAAAAATCTCTTTTGTAAGGAAATATGAAACCATATATATATATATATATATATATATATATATATATATATATATATATATATATATATATATATATATATATATATATATATATATATATATATATATATATATATATATATATATATATAATTCCAATGTTAATATACTAATATACTGCCACATTATCATTATAATATACTGCATTTATTTCCGCATTCGGCACAGTCCCTGAAAATACCAGAAAGTACGCAGGGCAGCGGTATCGAAACTGTCGGGGTTAGTGGTACCCCCCACTACCCTGCGATCACTGTAAGTGGCCGCAGGGGAGTGGAGGGGACCACGTGGCCCCCTCAACCCCTACGGGCCTGCACATGCAGGACCGCAGGGAGTGATGGGACCCGTGGTCCCCACCCCCTAATTTCTATAAATAAAACAAAGTTCGCTTATAAGAATTTCGATGGAAATTTTAATCGTTTAAGTTATTTTTTTTTTGTGTATCGTTTAAATTAAATTTAAGTTAATTTTTTTATATATATTTTTAGTTAAATTTATTTTCCTTAAAATTAGCAAGAGTTTGAATTCAATGTATTGTTTCAATTCCTTAGAGAATTATTGGATTATTTGATCCATGATTTTGGAAATAAGTAAGTCTCATTATTATTTCAATTTGACCCAAAAAAAAAATATATATAAATTTTTAAGCTAATCACTTATGAGAAATTTGTAACCTTATAATTAATTAGTCTCGCGATGAGAGAAAACATTTCTGCATTTTGAATGTAAATGACGTTACTTTTGCATTGCATTATTATTATTTCGTATTCCTTATTTTCATGCAATTACTCATAAGTTCACAATTATCATTACCACGCCAATACATGTATTAATTCATTTAATTGTAGAATAATGATATTTCTCTTTTTCAAATAGTATTAAAAGTTTAAATTATGTACATCCATTTCATAATTATATTTTCAAGCATGATGTTAGTTTAGAAAACTAAACAAAGGAAGTTGGAAAACCAAAACTAGCAGCGTTCGGTATATACGGTGCCTCTGGGTCACGCTTACGGGTAATGTCGTCGTGTTGAACTACTGCACTTAACGCCTAATAAAGCTGCATTAACGACGTATGTGGCATCGTCCCTATAAATCGTCGGGGAGTAATAAGGGACATTTGGAAGTTAAAATCCAAGGGGCGGGTAATCCCCCTTGGATCGATAATTTAATAAGATAACTTTTAAATGATTTTCACATCCGTTGAGATACACCATAGTAAACCCCTTTTTAAGGATGGTCAAGTTAAATGCTCTCATGAAATTTATTTTCTTTATTTATTTTTTTTCATCTTGAAGGGATATTGGTGATTTGCAATTGGGTGACGCTCATGATAAGTATTAGGGTCTAGTTATTTTTTTTTTAGGCCACAAGCAATAGGCCATCTTGAGCCTTCGCTTAAGCGCTCCCATCGTGGGTAGCAACTGCAGAGAAACTGTCTGGGACACTGACCCTAGAAAGGGTTGCGTACCCACAAATCAGTTTACATCAAACCATAGATTAGAAAATAGAACTACATATTTTACGCCTTGATCCCGTGCCGAAGCGGGTATGTAGGCAGTCTTGGGACGGAGTTGTCCCTCGTACTCAGGCGTTCGTGGGTGGGGTCTAGGCTTGGTTGAGTAAGAATCCTAATTGAAAGATAAGATAATCAAATTTAATTCAATGCATACTCGGAAGGAATCCCGTATGGATTCGCTTGACTTCCCGAGGCTTTAAGCCAATTTCCGAGGCGGAATTCAAGCTTGTATTATTTTTAATTACTCCTAAGGACGGCGAGCTCGGTGCATTCTTGTTAGAAGAGTGTAGTACTTAGTGAGTGGCTCAGGATCCGAATGGTCCCGATGAGTCTAAGTCTCTGGCCAGAGCATCTCCTATCCCGTTTGGATGGATGCCTACCCCGTATGGGTAGATGCCTATCCCGTATTGGATAGATGGAATTTTATGTCCCGTATGGACAATTGCCTAACCCGTATGGTTAGAAGCTCATCCTGGATGGATGAATGCCTAATTCTAATTGGATGGATGCCCAGAGTATGCAATTGAATAAAACATAATGAAGGAAAAAAATAATAATAATAATATTCAATTTTGTTGAATCAATTTTGGTGGGTTATTACAATCCTTAGAAATTAAACCTTGAGAAGCCTTAATTATACTTCTTCTTACAGGGATATTGTAGGTAGGGCTAATGGTAACAAAACGCATGCACAAAGGAGGGAAATTTGGATTTGAATTTGAAAATTATGATTAAACAAGGCAAAATTTTGTAAAAGTGATTGATTAACCAATTAATTTAGCAATGTGATTTGTGATTTTGAAAGATAAATGCCTCTAAATCATAGCATATCATATCATAAAGATCAAATCTGAAAATAAATTTGAAAAATTATGCAACCCACAAATAAATTTTAGAATTATAAATTAGGGTTTTTTGTGAATTCAACCACAAAATTTATGTAATTCAATTAAAAATGAGATCTACGAGTGCAAATTTCAATTTTGAATTGCATGAATAGTCAGACCTGAAATAACAAATCCAAATTAAGCAACCCTCAAGTTTAATTTTAGAATTAAAAATTAGGGCTTTTTTTGTAAATTTAACCTCTAAATTTTTGTAATTCAATTGAAAATCAAACTTGTAAATTTAAATTTGAATTTTTAAATGCATAAACAATCAGATCTGAGAACATAAATCAGAATTTAAGGTGTAAGATATGTCAAGTTCACAAAAATGTAATAGGTGAAAAAATAGGGTTTCACCCATTAATGAAGTAAAACCACTAATTTTTGCTTAGAAACCATTAAATTAGGGAAAGATGGAATTTGATAGATCTAGATTTTGATCAGATTCCAGGGTTTTAGATGTGCCTCTTCTTTCCCTTTAAATTAAATTGATTTAATTAATAATGTTGAATTTAGGTTAAATTTGTGTAAATTGAAGCAATTATGCATAAATAGTGAGTGAGCTACAGTTGTCGAATGGAGCCACGAACCTGGATCTGAACAATATGTGAATGTTTGGATTTATTCTTAGAAGGTCTGTCACAACCCTCCTTTATCACTTTTTTTTGATTTAAATACAAAACTTTATTTATACTCTTTGGATGAATTATTGAATGAATATTGTAAGGGAATAAATTAATAAACCACACACACATGGAAAATGCTTATATATTTTAAATTGTTATTTAATTTCCCTCACCCAAATTAAGGCACATGTTGTAGGAGGAATAAGAAGTTTCTAGAGGCTTCTCCACCTCCTTGCATGTAACTCCTCCCACTAAGCCTAATTAATTTGCATGGAGGCCAAATTGGGAGAAGAATCTCTTTTTTAAATTAAAAAAAATAGGTAGTGGGAAATTGTGATTTCTTTTATAAAATGGGAACAAGTTTCAAAGGAAAAGCTAGCTAATCTTGATAAGAAATTTCTGCAAGTTGAATTCTCTTTGGTAGTCCACTTCATTGGCAGCTAGGATTTTGTTGGAGGATTTTTCTTCAAATTGGAGGATCAAGGAAGACTCCACACCATCTTCAAGCATCCAGGTTCCTCCAACTTAGTTCATGCATCTCATTTTTATGGTAGATTAGATTTGATTGGATTAATTATGAGTATGAAATTTTAATTGTATTTTGTTAAAGAATTAGTTTAGATTTTGTAGAAAATGAGAATCCTGGTTTTAATAAGATTCATTGTTAAATTTCTTGATATGGAATTAGTTTTTGGATTTTGTAAAGAATGAGATTCATTGTTTAAATTTTTAATAAGGGATTAGTTTCAGATTTTTAGAGAATAAAATTCATTTTTTTGATAAGAAAATTTGTTTCAGATTTTGTAGAATGAAATTCATTTATTTTGAAAATAGATTCATTGTTTAAATCTTTAGTTTCAAATTTTAGAGAATAAGATTCATTGTTTTTGTCTTAGATTTTGTAGAATGAAATTCATTTCTTTTGAAAATAAGATGCATTAGTTTCAGATTTTAGAATGGAATTCATTGTTTGATAAGAAAAATTGTTTCAGATTTGTAGAATGAAATTCATTTTTTTCTTGAAAATAAGATTCATTGTTTTCTGATAAGAAATTAGTTGCAGAGTAAATAGAAATTAGATTATTATCTTTAGTTTATTTTGAATGAAACTTCCATGTGTGTATAAATAAATCTTCTCTCTCTGTGAATGAAACTTCCCTGTGAAAAGAAATAAATCTTCTCTCTCTGTGAATGAAACTTCCCTGTGAAAAGAAATAAATCTTCTCTCTCTGTGAATGAAATTTCCCTGTGAAAAGAAATGAATCTTCTTCTCTGTGAACGAATCTTCCCTGTGTAAAGAATATCTCTGGCTATTGCTTCAATGTATTTTATCTCTGAATATCAAGCTGCCACATTGTCATTCCCTGTTATCTACCCTGCTCTGGGTGATTCTCAATAAATTAAAATACAATACTCCTGTTAAAACAAAAAAGTAATAACAATAATATTATAAAAACGTATATATATATATATATATATATATATATATATATATATATATATATATATATATATATATATATATATATATATACGAATATATATATAAACAACAAAAAAATGGAGATCGTTCAAACGTAGAAAAAACCTATTAAAACCCCCGTAACGCCCGGCGTTTCGCGCAAGGCAGGCGTCGGCATGCAGGGACAGTACGTCGTAACTGTCGCAGTAGTGCGGAGGGGCCCGCGGGTCCCCTCACCTCTGCGGACCTGCGCATGCAGAGCCGCAGGGGTGATGGGACCCGTGGTCCCCACCCCGCGCCCTCATACTACCCAATTAAACTCATTTAATTAAAGGCCCCTTGCGTTTTGTGTTTTTTTTTTAATTGTAAGTCGAAAATTTTAAATTGGAGATTTTTTTTTTTGTATGTAAATTAATATTTATTCAAAAAAAATTTTGTATTATTTTATTTGATAGAAATGGCATTTAGGAATAACAAATTCTTTTTTTTTATTATTTATTTAATTTAGCTATAAGATATTGTATTACGATTTAGAAAATAAAATAAAATAAAATTGGGCAATATGTAGCAAGCTCACAATTAAATTGCCTTAGTAAGTTTTAAATTTGTGGACTATTTTCCTATAAAATTTAGTTACTCAACCCATTAAGAATCGTTGGGACACTTAATACAAATGCTTAAACTTAATCATTATTTGGGACTCGTTAAACCTTCTTACGTCATGCAAATTCCTCATAGATTAATTGCTCTTATTAATGGATCATAGCATGCGAATTATAGAATAATTATATCTTCATGCAATTACTATTATGCAAGTTTCATTGTTATGCAAATTATACTACAAGTAGTTACTTCAATTATTTACGCTTTCATTTTGTTATTCGTAGTTAGAAAACTAAATAAAGGAAGTTGGAAAACCAAAACTAGCAGCGTTCGGTATATATGGTGCCTCTGGGTCACGCTTACGGGTAATGCCGTCGTGTTGAACTACTGCACTTAACGCCTAATAAAGCTGCATTAACGACATCTGTGGCATCGTCCCTATAAATCGTCGGGGAGTAATAAGGGACATTTGGAAGTTAAAAATCCAAGGGGCGGGTAATCCCTCTTGGATCGATAATTTAATAAGATAACTTTAAATGAATTTCACATCCGTTGAGATAAACCTTAGTAAACCCCTCTTAGGGATGGTCAAGTTAAGAGCTCTCATGAAAATTACTTTATTTATTTAATTATTTATTCACCTCGAAGGGATATTGGTGATTGAAATTGGGTGACGCTCGTGATAAGAATTAGGCTCAAGTTATTTTGTTAGGCCACAAGCAATAGGCCATCTTGAGCCTTCGCTTAAATGCTACCTTCGTGGGTAGCAACCGCAGAGAAACTGTCTGGGACACTGACCCTAGAAAGGGTTGCGTACCCACAAAATCAGTTTACATCAAACCATAGATTAGAAAACAGAACTACATACTTTACGCCTTGATCCCGTGCCGAAGCGGGTATGTAGGCAGTCTTGGGACGGAGTTGTCCCTCGTACTCAGGCGTTCGTGGGTGGGGTCTAGGCTTGGTTGAGTAAGAATCCTAATCGAAAGATAAGATAATCAAACTCAATTCAATGCATACTCGGAAGGAATCCCGTATGGATTCGCTTGACTTCCCGAGGCTTTAAGCCAAATTCCGAGGCGGAATTCAAGCTTGTCTTATTTTCTTATTACTCCTAAGGACGGCGACCTCGGTGCATTCTTGTTAGAAGAATGTAGTACTTAGTGAGTGGCTCAGGACCCGAATGGTCCCGATGAGTCTAAGTCTCTGGCCAGAGCACCTCCTATCCCGTTTGGATGGATGCCTACCCCGTATGGGTAGATGCCTATCCCGTATTGGATAGATGAAATTTACGTCCCGTATGGACAATTGTCAACCCGTATGGTTAGGAGCTCATCCCGAATGGATGAATGCCCAATCCTATTTGGATGGATGCCCAGAGTATGCAATTGAATAAAACATAATAAAGAAAAAAAAAAATATACTCAATTTTGTTGGATGAATTATGGTGGTTGCTACATGTGGTATCAGAGCAAAGGTTCAAATCTAGGCCTTGTGCTCACTTCAATTTATTCAACTAAGGGAATGTTTTACAATAATAGAAATTAAATTTTATTCCACAAAAAGAAAACTAACTACATAATTTAACTTTCAGGTAAAACCTAGAATGGCAAGAGGAAGAGGAAGAGGAAGAGGAAGAGGAAGGGGAAGAGGAAGAGGAAGAGGAATAGGAATGGGTAATGGAAGACGTACTAGGAGTCAAAGGGAGGAAAACCATGAGGAAAACCATGAGGAAAACCATGAGGAAAACCATGAAGGGAACCATGAGGAAGACCATGAAGAGGCTCAACACAACCTAGGAAATAATGGAGATGGGGTCCAAGCTATAATCGACCTTCTAACCGAACAAAGAGATAAAATCAACTTCCTGGAACAATCACTGCAGGACCTCAGGGAAAGGCAAAATGACTATGAGAATAGAAGTGGTACCGAGAATGGAAACCCTGGTAGCAATCAAGGAAATGTGATGGGTAATGGAAAGGAAAATAACATATTAGAACTCTCCAAGGATTTGAAGAAAATCACCCCTCCTAAGTTCGATGGGAGGCAAATTGGTGAAGGGGCTGAGAATTGGCTAAATGAAATGGAAAAATATTTTGAGTTAAGAGATTTTAGCGAAACAACTAAGGCTTTATGGGGCTCCTATCAACTCACAGGGGAGGCGGCTAGTTGGTGGACCAACACCAAGGAACAAAATGGGTATAACAGGGATACAATCACATGGGATCAATTTGTTCACCATTTTCGAGATAGGTGGCTCCCTCAATTATTCTTTGATGAGAAAGTGACAGAATTCCATAACCTACGTCAAGGGTCCCTATCCGTTCAACAATATTGGGATAGATTCGCCAAGTTGCTTAAGTATGTGCCTATGTACCAAAGGGATGAAGAAGGCCAAGCAAGGAAGTTCATTTTGGGGCTGAATACCAACATAGGGGCAGAGGTTGATATGCATGGACCCAGAAATATGAATGAAGTACTTGAAAAGTCCCTAAGGCAAGAGAGGAAGATTCAGACACTAGCAGGACGAAACTATAATGGGAATCACTCATTCAAAAGGAAGCAAGAATTCAATGGAAACACTAATTTCAACAAGGGTCAAAGGAATAACTCTTCCGAAAGGAGACCACCGCCTAATCAATATCAGAGGAATGGGAATGATAATAACAAGGGCAATAATAACAGGGGCAATGATAACAGGGGCAATAATAACAGGGGCAATGATAACAGAGGCAACTATAACAGGAATGACCAGCAGAACAGGATAACTTATCCACCCAGGGGAAATGAAACAAGGAATGATCCCCCTAGAAATCAAGGTAGGAGAGGTCCTCCAGGCGGATGTTTTATGTGCGGGGAAAATCATTTTGCTAGAGACTGCCCCAGGATGCAAGGACAAATTAGAGCCAATCAACCCCAACAAGGGCCCCAACAGAGGATTCATGCAGCAGTTAGGAACCAAAGAAGGAGATACCAGAATGTTCCCGTGGAAACTACAGGTACACTATTTGAACAACCAATATCAATTCTAATTGACACTGGATCATCTGAATGTTTCATCTCACCTGAATTAGTGAACAAATATGCATTAAAAGTTAATCAAATGGAGTCATCATGGACGGTTCAATATGGGGATAAGGCAACTAGAGAAGTAACTAAGTGTTTACCAAGGGCAAAGGTACAATTCCCTGAGTTCGAAACAAGGGTAGATCTCTATGTGGCACCCTTAGGATTATATGATGTAATTATGGGAATGAGTTGGTTAGCAGACCATCAAGCTAATGTAGATTGTTATAGCAAAATTGTTGAATGTTTGGATGATGGGGGGAAAAGGGTCAAAATCCAAGGAAAGTTTAAACCCATTAATATAGAAACTATCTCAGCAATGCAATTAAAGAAGGAAAGGAGAAGAGGAGGACAAATCTTTATGGTCGAAATTGATGAAGGAAAGGAGGAAAATACACCAACATTTGAAAATACCCCTTTCTTAAAGGAGTTTAGGGATGTTTTTCCAGAAGAACTACCCGGTTTACCCCCTAAGAGAAAGTTTGACTTTTCTATCGAAGTACTCCCAGGAGCTGAACCAGTATCAAAGGCACCTTACCGGATGAACACAACCGAATTACAGGAGCTCAAAATGCAATTAGAGGAACTCTTAGCTAAGGGATTAATAAGGCCAAGTGTATCACCATGGGGAGCGCCAGTTTTATTTGTTAAGAAGAAGGATGGAACCTTAAGGCTATGCATCGACTATAGGATGTTGAACAAAGTTACCATAAAGAATAGGTATCCCTTACCTCGCATAGAGGACCTTTTTGACCAAATGAAAGGAGCGGCAGTTTTCTCCAAGATAGACCTTCGGTCAGGGTATCATCAGCTCAGAATTAAGGAAGAAGACATTCCGAAGACAGCTTTCAGGACGAGATATGGACATTATGAATTCACAGTAGTTCCTTTTGGAGTAACTAATGCCCCAGCTGCATTCATGAACCTAATGAATAGTGTATTCCATGACTACTTGGATAAGTTTGTTTTGGTATTTTTGGATGACATATTGATTTACTCTAGAAATGAAGAGGAACATTTAGCGCACCTACAAATTGTTTTGCAAAGATTGAGAGAACATAAGTTATATGGAAAATTGTCCAAATGTGCCTTCTTTGAGGAAAAGATTCACTATCTTGGGCATATAATATCAAAGGATGGAATAGCAGTCGACCCAGATAAAATAAAGGCAATAGTAGAATGGCCAATCCCTAAGAATGTTTCAGAGGTAAGAAGCTTTATGGGGCTAGCAGGCTACTATAGGAGGTTTGTGGAAGGATTCTCTAAGATAGCAAACCCCATCACCTCGTTGCAAAGGAAGGGCAAAAGGTTTGTATGGACCGAGCAAAGTGATAAGGCATTTCAAATCTTGAAGGGAAAACTAACTTCAGCACCCATTCTAAAGGTACCAGACCCAAATGGGCACTTCACAGTTGTAACGGATGCTTCTATTGAAGGGTTAGGAGGAGTACTTGTCCAAGATGAAGGGGTAGTGGCTTATGAATCTAGGAAGCTAAAGACTCATGAAGTCAACTATGCACCCCACGACTTAGAGTTGGCAGCAATTGTGCATGCCCTGCAAAAGTGGAGACACTTCTTACTAGGAAAGCCCTTTGAGCTTAAGTCGGACAACCAAGGACTAAAATACATCTTCACCCAACCTCACTTAAACGCCAGACAAAGAAGGTGGTTAGAGTTTCTAAGTGAATATGACTTTGAGATTGAATATATTAAGGGGAAAGAAAATAGGGTGGCAGATGCCTTAAGTAGGAGAAGACACTTGATGACTATAGCAACCTTCAAAACCTCTTTCAAAAGGCAAGTAATGGATGAACAAGGACATGACCCATGGTATGAGCAAGTCAAATTAACTATAAGACACAACCCGACCGACCCTAAGGTCGAAGGGTATACATTTGATGAAGATGGGCTACTCAGATACAATAACAGAATCTATGTTCCTAATTCAGGGAATTTAAGGGAAGTAGTTTTATCGGAGGCTCACAATGCCCCTTATTCAGGCCACCCAGGAGTTAACAAACTTTATGCAGATCTAAAGAAGTTATACTTTTGGCAAGGGTTGAAGAGCGATATTGTCAAGTATGTAGCTAAATGTTTGGAGTGTCAAAGAGTAAAGGCAGAACATAGGCACCCAGCTGGATTGTTGCAATTGCACGATGTACCCCAACATAAGTGGCAAGTTATTAGCATGGATTTTGTACAAGGGCTACCCATGTCACCTTCTAGGCATGATGCAATAATGGTAGTAATTGACAAACTCACTAAGGTGGCACATTTTATACCAGGAAATCTGACAGATGATGCACCCACCTTGGCTAGACGTTTCATTAAGGAGATAGTTAGGTTGCATGGAGTACCAGAGAAAATCATATCAGACAGAGATGCAAGATTCACCTCCAGGTTTTGGACCACTCTTCAATCAGCTCTAGGGACTCAACTAAATTTTAGCACCGCATACCACCCGGAAACCGACGGTCAGACAGAAAGGACAAATCAGATTATGGAAGACCTGCTTCGTATGTACTGCATGGACCAACAGAGAAAATGGGAAGAGTACCTACCTTTGGTAGAGTTTGCCTACAATAATACATATCAAACATCTTTGGGAATGGCACCTTTTGAAGCTTTGTATGGTAGACCATGTCGAACACCCTTGAGTTGGGATAGTCTTGAGGATAGAGTGATTATTGGGCCAGATATGTTGAAAGAAATGGAAAGGAAAACTAAGGAAATTAGGCAAAGGTTGAAGGAAGCCTCGGATAGGCAGAAAAGTTATGCAGATAAAAACAGAACACCAAGGGAGTTTGAAGTAGGAGAGAAAGTCTTCCTAAGGGTTAGGCCACACAAGAGTTCTATAAGATTTGGGAAAAAGACTAAGCTTGCACCTCGTTATGTCGGACCCTTTGAAATATTGGGAAGAATTAATCCAGTTGCTTATCGGTTGGCCTTACCTCCCCAATTGAGCCGAATCCATGATGTCTTCCATGTATCTCTTCTTAAGAAGTATGTACCTGATGAGAAACACATTTTGAATTGGGATGCCTTGCAGGTCCAAGAAATGGGGGGAATAATGATAGAGCCATTCAGAATCTTGGAGAGGCGCCAGTGCCAGTTGCGCAACAGAGAGGTTGATCAGTGCAAAGTGCAATGGGACCAGTATGATGAGAAGAATGCCACTTGGGAGGATACTAAGGAGATGCAGCAGCTATTTCCCTTTTTGTTTTGAACATGAACTATAAACTCTTTTGAATGCATTTAATAAGTGCATCGGGACGATGCACAGATTAAGGGGGGGAGGATGTCACAACCCTCCTTTATCACTTTTTTTTGATTTAAATACAAAACTTTATTTATACTCTTTGGATGAATTATTGAATGAATATTGTAAGGGAATAAATTAATAAACCACACACACATGGAAAATGCTTATATATTTTAAATTGTTATTTAATTTCCCTCACCCAAATTAAGGCACATGTTGTAGGAGGAATAAGAAGTTTCTAGAGGCTTCTCCACCTCCTTGCATGTAACTCCTCCCACTAAGCCTAATTAATTTGCATGGAGGCCAAATTGGGAGAAGAATCTCTTTTTTAAATTAAAAAAAATAGGTAGTGGGAAATTGTGATTTCTTTTATAAAATGGGAACAAGTTTCAAAGGAAAAGCTAGCTAATCTTGATAAGAAATTTCTGCAAGTTGAATTCTCTTTGGTAGTCCACTTCATTGGCAGCTAGGATTTTGTTGGAGGATTTTTCTTCAAATTGGAGGATCAAGGAAGACTCCACACCATCTTCAAGCATCCAGGTTCCTCCAACTTAGTTCATGCATCTCATTTTTATGGTAGATTAGATTTGATTGGATTAATTATGAGTATGAAATTTTAATTGTATTTTGTTAAAGAATTAGTTTAGATTTTGTAGAAAATGAGAATCCTGGTTTTAATAAGATTCATTGTTAAATTTCTTGATATGGAATTAGTTTTTGGATTTTGTAAAGAATGAGATTCATTGTTTAAATTTTTAATAAGGGATTAGTTTCAGATTTTTAGAGAATAAAATTCATTTTTTTGATAAGAAAATTTGTTTCAGATTTTGTAGAATGAAATTCATTTATTTTGAAAATAGATTCATTGTTTAAATCTTTAGTTTCAAATTTTAGAGAATAAGATTCATTGTTTTTGTCTTAGATTTTGTAGAATGAAATTCATTTCTTTTGAAAATAAGATGCATTAGTTTCAGATTTTAGAATGGAATTCATTGTTTGATAAGAAAAATTGTTTCAGATTTGTAGAATGAAATTCATTTTTTTCTTGAAAATAAGATTCATTGTTTTCTGATAAGAAATTAGTTGCAGAGTAAATAGAAATTAGATTATTATCTTTAGTTTATTTTGAATGAAACTTCCCTGTGTGTATAAATAAATCTTCTCTCTCTGTGAATGAAACTTCCCTGTGAAAAGAAATAAATCTTCTCTCTCTGTGAATGAAACTTCCCTGTGAAAAGAAATAAATCTTCTCTCTCTGTGAATGAAATTTCCCTGTGAAAAGAAATGAATCTTCTTCTCTGTGAACGAATCTTCCCTGTGTAAAGAATATCTCTGGCTATTGCTTCAATGTATTTTATCTCTGAATATCAAGCTGCCACATTGTCATTCCCTGTTATCTACCCTGCTCTGGGTGATTCTCAATAAATTAAAATACAATACTCCTGTTAAAACAAAAAAGTAATAACAATAATATTATAAAAACGTATATATATATATATATATATATATATATATATATATATATATATATATATATATATATATATATATATATATATATATATATATATATATATATATATATATATATATACGAATATATATATAAACAACAAAAAAATGGAGATCGTTCAAACGTAGAAAAAACCTATTAAAACCCCCGTAACGCCCAGCGTTTCGCGCAAGGCAGGCGTCGGCATGCAGGGACAGTACGTCGTAACTGTCGCAGTAGTGCGGAGGGGCCCGCGGGTCCCCTCACCTCTGCGGACCTGCGCATGCAGAGCCGCAGGGGTGATGGGACCCGTGGTCCCCACCCCGCGCCCTCATACTACCCAATTAAACTCATTTAATTAAAGGCCCCTTGCGTTTTGTGTTTTTTTTTTAATTGTAAGTCGAAAATTTTAAATTGGAGATTTTTTTTTTTGTATGTAAATTAATATTTATTCAAAAAAAAATTTGTATTATTTTATTTGATAGAAATGGCATTTAGGAATAACAAATTCTTTTTTTTTATTATTTATTTAATTTAGCTATAAGATATTGTATTACGATTTAGAAAATAAAATAAAATAAAATTGGGCAATATGTAGCAAGCTCACAATTAAATTGCCTTAGTAAGTTTTAAATTTGTGGACTATTTTCCTATAAAATTTAGTTACTCAACCCATTAAGAATCGTTGGGACACTTAATACAAATGCTTAAACTTAATCATTATTTGGGACTCGTTAAACCTTCTTACGTCATGCAAATTCCTCATAGATTAATTGCTCTTATTAATGGATCATAGCATGCGAATTATAGAATAATTATATCTTCATGCAATTACTATTATGCAAGTTTCATTGTTATGCAAATTATACTACAAGTAGTTACTTCAATTATTTACGCTTTCATTTTGTTATTCGTAGTTAGAAAACTAAATAAAGGAAGTTGGAAAACCAAAACTAGCAGCGTTCGGTATATATGGTGCCTCTGGGTCACGCTTACGGGTAATGCCGTCGTGTTGAACTACTGCACTTAACGCCTAATAAAGCTGCATTAACGACGTCTGTGGCATCGTCCCTATAAATCGTCGGGGAGTAATAAGGGACATTTGGAAGTTAAAAATCCAAGGGGCGGGTAATCCCTCTTGGATCGATAATTTAATAAGATAACTTTAAATGAATTTCACATCCGTTGAGATAAACCTTAGTAAACCCCTCTTAGGGATGGTCAAGTTAAGAGCTCTCATGAAAATTACTTTATTTATTTAATTATTTATTCACCTCGAAGGGATATTGGTGATTGAAATTGGGTGACGCTCGTGATAAGAATTAGGCTCAAGTTATTTTGTTAGGCCACAAGCAATAGGCCATCTTGAGCCTTCGCTTAAATGCTACCTTCGTGGGTAGCAACCGCAGAGAAACTGTCTGGGACACTGACCCTAGAAAGGGTTGCGTACCCACAAAATCAGTTTACATCAAACCATAGATTAGAAAACAGAACTACATACTTTACGCCTTGATCCCGTGCCGAAGCGGGTATGTAGGCAGTCTTGGGACGGAGTTGTCCCTCGTACTCAGGCGTTCGTGGGTGGGGTCTAGGCTTGGTTGAGTAAGAATCCTAATCGAAAGATAAGATAATCAAACTCAATTCAATGCATACTCGGAAGGAATCCCGTATGGATTCGCTTGACTTCCCGAGGCTTTAAGCCAAATTCCGAGGCGGAATTCAAGCTTGTCTTATTTTCTTATTACTCCTAAGGACGGCGACCTCGATGCATTCTTGTTAGAAGAATGTAGTACTTAGTGAGTGGCTCAGGACCCGAATGGTCCCGATGAGTCTAAGTCTCTGGCCAGAGCACCTCCTATCCCGTTTGGATGGATGCCTACCCCGTATGGGTAGATGCCTATCCCGTATTGGATAGATGAAATTTACGTCCCGTATGGACAATTGCCAACCCGTATGGTTAGGAGCTCATCCCGAATGGATGAATGCCCAATCCTATTTGGATGGATGCCCAGAGTATGCAATTGAATAAAACATAATAAAGAAAAAAAAAAATATACTCAATTTTGTTGGATGAATTATGGTGGTTGCTACAAGGTCCACCTAAATTGTTAGGACCCGAATGTCGGTCGCTTCAGTCCTCCGAACTTTTCACCATCCAAAAGGGAACATGTTTGTCTATGCAAATAAAGTTGATCCTAAAATTGCTCCTTTGTACATGTCTGGCCCACACTAGAGACGGGAAAATGGTTGGGAATAGGGGTTTTCCTTAGGTCAAACCTTACTTTTGGAATTAACCATGAAATAGAATTGAAATGTAAATGAATTACTGTAATGAAAAATGATTTTCTTTTGAGCAAAATGTTAAAAATGTCTGAAACACTAATGATATACCTTTTAATCAAGTTTTGTTTGTCTTCACAATGAATTAGAGTTTCATGTAGATAGTCTTCATAAAACATAGAACGTGAATGTCATCTCCAATGCTTGAATCTTGACTTTATTGTTGCTCCAATGCTTGAAAGAAGACTGATTGCTTGCTCACTTGAATATGCTAGATCTCAAGAGTGGATTATGAATTCGAATTGATTATGCTTCATGTCAAAATGAGAGGGTCGGACCTCTTTTTGTACATTCTAGTCGAAAAAAATTGATTTTTTCGACATGAGCCAACACGGATTCTAGGTTCCCACTCAAATCATGTTACCATTATGAGGCCCCAAAATGGGCCCTTCTAGAGAGGACCAAAGTGCCAGGCACCCTGGTCCTTGAGGACCAGAGTGCCCAACACCCTAGTCCTAGACATCAGGGTCCCAGGATCTTTGGGAAGAAATGTAGGTTATGAAAATTAAAAAGAAATACATAGTGTGAGAAGAATCAAGGTTTCAATCATGCCTTAGGGGACAAACAGCAAGGTGAGGGTCCAAGTGAGGACAAAATTGTAAGGGAGTACAATTTAGAACACTACAAGACCGTTAGTTCCAAAATATTCTAAACAATAATCAAAAGTTCCTTGTAAATATCTAAATACCTTTTTAACATGATTCCAATGTTCTCTACCAAGGTTAAACATAAACTTTCTTAAACTCCCATTATTTGTGTAATATTTGGTCTAGTGCAAATCATTACATACATTAAACTTCCTGCAACACTAGTATAAGACACATTAGACATATCCTTTAAATTATCATCATTCTTAGGACACACATCTAATGAAATCTTAATGCCAACTATAAATGAATTCTTATTGATTTACAATCCTACATACTAAATTTGTTCAAAATAGTGCCAACATACTTACTCTGTTACAACCAAAGCTTTTTGTTTACTCAATCTCTTTTGATTTCCATACTAGGTGTATACTTTGCAGCTCCCAAATCCTTCATATCAAATGCCCCTGAAAGTTGATCTTTTATCTCACTAACTATTGCTTTGGAATTATTGATAAGCATCATATCATCAACATACAAGACAATAATTAGCATATAATCATCGATACATTTAATATATACACAATAATCTTCTTCACTTATAACAAAACCCAATTTCATGACAAATAAATCAAATTTTGGATACCACATTCAAGTTTATTGTTTTAAACCATAAATAGATCATTTTAACCTACAAACCAAGTGTTCCTTTCCTTTTACCTCAAATCCTTTAGGTTGTTGCATATAAATTTCCTATTCCAAGTCTCCATACAAAAAAAAAAATTAACATTCATTTTCTCAATCTCAAAATCATTAGTTGCAACAATGGATAAAAGTAATCTAATAGAGGACAATTTAGCAACATGAGAGAAAAATATCACCAAAATGAACTCACTCTCTCTTAGAGTAGCCCTTAGCTACCAATATAGCTTTGTACTTTTCCAATAAACCATCTGCTCTAAATTTCTTTTTGTAGACCCATTTACAACCAATGGCCTACCTTTCCTTGGGCACATGACTAAGATCCTAGGTATCACATGATCCAAATGCTACAATTTCCTCTAATATGGCTTTATGCAAAGAATCACAATTATCTACCATAATAGCTTCCCTATAGGATCTTGGTTCATCATCAGTACTTGATAAATAAAATATACAACAAAAATTTGGTGGGTTATACCTATCAATTGGATTTTGTTGTCTTGTGGTTCTTTTGATAATTGGAGCATGGGTCTCTTGTTGTTATTGATCTTGCTCAACCTTCTTCTTGTTCATTGGTTTGATCAATAACTACCTTTGAACCCTTGTCTTCTTCCTCATAGCCATCCTCATGTCAATCTCTTTGTTCATCCCTAGGTGCAATTCCTTTCTTAATTTTAAAATGCGCTCTCTTTTTCTTATCTTTTTCTTTTGGTTATTCGAGATTAAAAAAACAACATTAAGTTCCTTGAAAATCACACCTTTGAAAAAGATAATTTTCTTGGTTAGCAGATTTCAACTTATATCCTTTTACATTATCACCACATCGAACGAAAATGCACTTTAAATATTTGGAATCCAACTTAGTTCTTTTTTCTTTAGGCACATAAAAATAAGTCTCACAATTAAATACCCTTAAATGTGAAACATAAGGTTTCTTACTTGTCCACACAATCTATTTAATAAGTAACAAGTAGTACTTACAACTTCTACCCAAAAGCATCTATCAAGTTGTGAACCACTTGACATACTTCTAGCTCATTCCATTATTGTCTAATTCATCCTTTCTACTACTCTATTATATTGAGGATTATACGAAGTAGTTTTTCGTCTAGCAATTCCTACATGCTTACAAAATTCATCAAATTCCTTATAACTGTAATGGATGAAAAATTAGAGTTTCACAAGTTATGCTTTGTAAACTAAAAAATGATCTAACTTTCACAAACATTGCATTAAAAGGGGGGATTAAATCAATAGATCCAACATCAATTCTATTAGGAAGTGGGTTAGATGTTGATTGAAGTCCTACTTCCCCTTTTGTTTGAGTTAATTGCAAAAGCTAAATCTATAGCAAACAATGAGAAATTGAAATGAAATGATGAAAACAGAATGTTGTAGAAGTCAAATAGATATGTAAACTTGGATCTAAGCAAAAGAAGAGGATCAAAAACTGTACCTAAAAATTCAAGAAAAATTGTCGAGACTAGGGCACCCATCACCTCGGTCCTCCAAATTCACCCTAGTCCTACAATTTTTCCCTAGTCCTAGGGGGTCTTTGGAACTTCTGCAAAAGCAAATTTTGTTTATTTTTTCTCCTTTATCCTTTTCTACCTTCACAACTCTCGAATCTATCACCTACACACCAAAAGAAGGGAAATTGTGTTGTGGATAGGGATTTGCCTTAGGTCAAACCCTAGGTTTGGAATTAACCCTAGTTGAAATATAAATTTAACTTGAACTGAATTGGAAAGGCTTGCCTTTTGAGGGCAAGGCTGAAATGCTTGAATGTAGATTATTATACCTTCAATAGGTGATGCAATGCTCTTAGGATCAGTACTCCATGTGTTAATGCAATAACATGATAAATCACATAAAATCCATCATGAAACCATGGATAAAATATAAATTGAAGATGCCTTGATGTAATTTGTTTCTCCTTGAATCAGATGTTCTCTAGAGGAAAGCGTTTGATGATAATGTTTTCATATGATAAGATTCTAAAAATGAATTGAGAGGGATGCCTTATATAGGGATTTCATAATTAAAATCACCTTTAAGTTGACTTAGAATTAATAAAAAATGACACAAAGTGGGATTTGAACATTCTAATACCATCAAATTAAGCTCCCAAAATTCGAGGAAAAAAGTACGCATTTTGGTCCAACCAACCTTTTTCCAAATTTCTAGGGATGCGAGATATCATGATTATAAAGTCAAATACAACGTGGTAGGTCAATCCAAGGTGTTTAGATATGCAAAAAAGTGCTTTTAAGATTGAAATTAGGACATTGTTAAGATTAATTAAAATAAAATAAAAAGGAGCGCACCTAGGGTTAAGTGCCCAATTTTATGATATGTGAATTGTTGAGAGAGGACTTTTTCTTATAAATTCAAAATGAAATAGGACACACTAAGGTAGGTGATAACCTAAGCATGGAATTAGACAACCCTAATTTGGGGTGTACAAATTATGATGCTACATTTAGCACCCACTTTAGAAAAGTATGATCTTGTGGTCATACTCTCGGCAAAGTAGAAATGAAGAGATAGAGCATCTAAGAGCAAGACAAATTGTGGATAGGATAATGTTGATGGGTGATCAGTCCCCCAAGCATATGATCCTATCAATCCATGCAAGCAACCTTCAAGTATAGACAAAAGAAAACAACATTATTACTAAAACACAAAGCTCCAAGTCAACTAGTTGAAGAAACCTTGATAATCAAAATGTCTCAACCAATAATATCATTCTTGGCATGTTATTGCAAGAGCACAAGTGAACTTATAGAAAGAAAAAGGACATACACCAATTGAAAGCCAAGAAACCATGATCCAACGCTAACAAATGCGTGTTATGCTATGGGTTCATGGGAGAGAAAGAAGGAGCATGAATTTCATGAGCTAGCAAGCTACATCAAGATAGGTGATCCATGTTGGGGAAGATAGTTAGAATATCCTTGTTGTGTTTTGTTAGTTCCACACATCTTGCTACATATGTTATTGTCTGGTTTCAAGAACATATCATATAAGACTTTGTTTTGTCTGATTTCAATCATGTGTAACCCTGTATAAGATAAATAATGCATAAAATTAGGGTGAAGCATGAGGATGAAACAATCCCATGTTGATAAATGAAATGAGTATTAGGCATCAGGATACAATAATCCCATAAGTGAAAAAATAAAATAGGGATGAAACATGATTATGCAACAATCCCATATTGATAATCGATAATTGAGATGCAACTAGGAGGCCGCATAAATGCCCACCCCTTAAGATGTCAACAGAGTTTTATGTTGATGTCTTAAGGTAGATAGAAACAAGGATACCCACCTTCAACACCAAGGAGATATCTACTAATCAATATTGCATACATTCCAAGCTAGGAAGAAGGACTCCTAAATAGGCTTCATTTCTTTAAGCAAGAAAGAGATAATTGTAAAAGAGATATCTTGCAAAAAATGTAAAGGGATCCTTTTGAGAGATGCATGATTAACAAAGGAAGAAGATATATTTGCATAAATATATCCACCTTCAAAAATAGAGAGGATCTTTAATAAAGATGACATCTTAGGACTAAGAATACACACCTTCTCCAATGTTTAGGAAAACGTGGATTCTTAGGATTGCACACTTTCATTAAGGAGGTATTATTCATAAGTGATGCACCTTTTATAACAAAGAATAGATCCTAAACAAGGAACACACATGTACTCGCATGAAGGATAATTCTATGTAAGAAATGACATCAAATTATGAAAGATGCAATTGGACAAAGGAAAAGACAACGTTTGGAAAAAGAGAATTGAAATGTTATTCTTTTACCCCAAGCATGGAGACAAGGATACCAAAGAGAGATCATTTATAAAAGACACACTCTTCTAAAATAAGGAAAATATCCTCAGTAGCAATGCATATCACAATATAGAAGGGTTCATTATAAAATATACATCTCAATAAAGATAAGAATTTGATGAATGATTATAGACTTTCAACACTAAGGAAGAGGTCCAATTAAGGATATGTGCTTATAAGGAAAGGATAAGATCCTCGTTAGGGATACTTGTTCCAATAAGAAGGAGGGGACCCTAGTAGGGATATACATCTCCACAATCAATAAGAGATCCTTAGTAAAAGACACTACTTCACAAAGGGAAAGTTTAATCTTAAGAAGGAGAGATATTTGGAAATCATTCTTGCCCTCCAACATAAAGACAAGAAAAGATACAAAATATGTTACTATGTTTCTACCAAAGTATTATTGTACTCAAAATTGTACTGCCATGAATGACAATGAGCCCCCAATAAGTAAGCTACCAATGTCACATAATGAGGAGCAACATAATAGACACTAATGTTATGCAAAATAAATAAGATGAGAGCCCAACTCGTTGTCATATAGTATTTGAATGGTACCAGTCACAATAAGTTGTTGACTTTTATCTACTAAATTATGACAATCATTAGTGGCATGGCCAAGGATTTTATGATACTTACAAAAAGAAGGATTGTGTTGATTTTTCTTACGATTCTTTCTTTGATTTTTTAAAGGGAGAGTAATCAAGTTGGATTTAAGAAGATCACACAAAATACTCTCTTTTGTGATGAGAAGTTATAAGAAGACATAGATGTATTAGACAATAGGGAAGGGGATGTCGACAAAGGAGGACTTTGGAAGCCTAGACCTTCTTTGAAAAAGTGTGATGTAGAGTCAAAACTGTGTTGCACACATTTTAAACCATGTCCATTGTATCCATGCACAAAATTAGATATATGTGTTGAAATGTCTAGAGGAGAGGGTTCATTGTTAGTGTTAAAGTCTAAAGATCCACCATCATCATCAATACATGTGTTGGAAGGAGAGGTGGGAATTGATTTAGAAGAAGTTTAGATAAATGACACACAAGGCTCCCTCAAGGATTCGTGCGTAGATTGAGGGATCTTATACCCAGTTAAGCAGGTTGTAAAATCTAAGGTACCCCAATTGTTTTCTATGGAAGAATAATTGATAGGATATTGTGTTGTTGAAGGAATCATAGTATTAAAGGGAGCAATACATCTTACTTTATCATGAACAAAAATATAAGGATTAGGATCAGCCTTGATTGTGTGAAGTTCATTGTTATATATGAATTTGATTGTGCGATGAAGAGTAGAAGAGACCACTTTCATAGCATGAATCCATGGTCTACCTAGAATAAGGTTATAATTAATATGGTTGGGCATGACATGCATAGGAGTAGGTAAAGTCACGGGTCCTACTTTGATAGGTAATATGACTATACCAAGTGACTCACTAGGGACATTATCAAAGCCACGAACACAAAGAGGTTCGGGTTGAATAGAAGAATGATCCCGATTTATCTTATCTAATAAGTCAACACAACAAATGTTAAGTGTTGACCCATTACAAATAAAGGTACCTCTTATTTTTTGTTCACAAATGCGAGGAGTAATCATAAGGGGAACATCTCTATTTTTAACCTCTATAGAAGGCAATTCATCTTGTGAGAATGTAATATCATTTGGTTTAGAAGAAGGATGAGGAATTAATTTATGAAAGGCTTCTTAGATCAACCTATGGTGTGAAGGAGAAGTTTGAATCAAGTCCCAAAGTGGCGCAAGAGCACCCTAGGTTTAGTAGGTTCAAAATTAGCATTTTGGTTTGTTTGTTTTTTTCATGTTCTCTATGTAATAAGGTCATTAGGGGGGATTGAGTGTCAAATTGCATAAGTTGTTAATTTTGCAAAAAATGTCAATGTTGCAAATGTTGTCAAATTGCAAATGTGGAATATGAAGGGTCAATGTTGTTGGAAGTATGTTGCAAATATGTGCTTGAGAGATATTTGAGAGATGTGTTGTCATTGATGTCAACATATTTATCTGTCTGAGACAGTGATGCGGTGAAGTTCAATGAGTTAGTTTGTTCAGAGTAGTCAGCATTTTGAAGATAAAATTTTGGGATTAAAGGGTTTGTAGAGGGTTGTCTATAGTTGGTTTAGTGCAATTTTCAGAGGTCCACATGAAGATTTTATTAAGTTATGGGTATCTGTGTTGTGGCTAGTTTTTCAATTGTTCAGTGGTGACAGAGTATCAATATTTTGATCTGCATTGCTCTGCATTGTAATATCTTGATCTGTGGATTTGGAGATATGTTTGATACATTGGTGTGTATCCTCAATTCAAGTGGTTCGTGATTTGGAGCTCTGCAAGTGATTTTTCAAGGTTGACAGTTGTTGTAGTTAGTGTTCTCGGTATGATGATGCTGGTGATTCTAGTAATTTGAGTTGGTGTGGATGGCGTGGTGGTAATTCATGATTCTTGTGGATGTTTTTGGATTATGTGTCTTTTGTGTCGATGGTCCTCATTGATCGTTGAGCTCGTAATTGATGTTTTTCTCTGGTGTGCTAGTGTTCATATTTTTGGTTGACTGGATGCTTGTAGCGTGTTGCGGATGATCAAGGTTTAATTTTTGGAGGTTTAATGTGTCTGAGGCAAAAGATTTGGGTATGTGCTATGCCTTGACCAACATTTCTTGGTCCGCATATTATATTGTGTTGAGTATGGTTATATTCTTGTCATTAGGTGATGTGTGTTGAGCCAACCTTATTGATTTCTCCAATGTTGATGTCATGTATAAATGAATGTAATATATTTGTATTTGTATGTGTTGTGGATGAGAGTGAATGTGTTTATGCGCTAAATGTATGCATATTTCAGAGGCAAAGAAGTGTGAAGAGGAAAGTTGTTTTTTGCTTCAAAGAGACTAAACTAGGCATTAAGGAGATGCTATTTCTCAGTTCATGATTTCCGGATGTGATCTAAGATTGTTTGTATAGGCAATGAGCCTCCTTCTTGTGTTTTTGAGCAGTGTGCCTAAATGCATGTGCATTCCCCATTGTAATACTTCTAACAAAGTATACCTATTTTGTGGGTTCATCCCCACCATGGTTTTCCCCTTGACCGGGTTTTCCACGTCAAAAATCTTGGTGTTATGTGTGCTTGTGACGTGTTCCTGGTTTATGCTTTCATGTTTAATTATCAGATCTGAGAATAACTTTAAGTTATGTGAGTTTTTAAGACAACTAATTAACCCCCCCCCCCCCTCCTTAGTTTTTTGCCCTTGGTATCAAAGTTATTTTCATTAATTGATATCAGAGAGGTTCCTTTGAAGAAGCTTAACCACTTGAGGTGATCCAGGATGGCAACTTACAAGAAGGACAATCTGAGATTTGATGGTACTAACTACTCTCTTTGGAAGAATCGCATGTAGTGCCATCTAAGATGCATTGGTGAACCCTACTGGGATATTACTAAAGACAAGTATACTATTCTTACAAATGGACCTTCAACTCTGGATGAGATCAAAAGTGATGAATACAATATTAGGGCTAAGGAAGAATTGTTAAGTGCTCTGACTGATTCTGAGATGACAAATGTTATGGAATTGTAGATTGCTCATGAGACCAGGAAGAAGTTGGAAACCTTGTATGAAGGAGACAATTATGTGAAGATTGCCAAGTTGCAGAGCCTGAAAGGAAAGTATGAGGTGTTGAGGATGGGAAAATATGAGAACATTACTTCTTTCATGCAGAAGGTGAATGAACTTTTGTGCAATATTAGATGTGCCAGTGGAATGTTGGAAGAATCTGAAATTGTTGCTAAAGTGCTCAGATCTTTATATGCATCCTACAGGCATAAAGTTGTTGCTATTGAGGAGGTCATAACTATGACAAATGTAACCAGACACATGTTGATAGGTAAGCTTTCAGCCTTTGAGTTGAGTGAGTTTTGTGATTCTCTTCCTAAGGTAGAATTTGCATTCAAAGCTATTGTTTCTGAAAAGGATAAGCAGAGATATGTTTTGGGAGAAATTTCTTCAAGGTGGATGCCTAGATATGAGAAGGAGAGGAAGTAAATGAAGAAGAAGAGTGAGATCTTGAGGAGCTTGAAGCACTTATTGCCAGGAGATTACCCAAAGGAGTCGATAAGTATGAAGGAAAATTGCTTCTTAAATGTTTTTCTTGCAATAAGATAGGTTATTTTGCCTCAAGGCATCCGAAAAGAGTTCCTAGAAAACCCTATAAGCCTAAATTCTAGAAGAGATGTTATTATGTTGTTGATGAAGGTGTGTCAGATGATGAATCTAATAAAGGAAGTACAAGTGATAATGAATGGGTGTTTGTTGCTATCAAAGAAGATGATACAATGCCTACTAAATTCTACTTGTTGCATGAATGTGGAAAGAGATTTGGCTACACAAGTTGAAGAGAAAGATGAATGGGTGATTAACAGCGGATGCTCTCACCATATGAAAGGTGATAAGAGTAAGTTTGTGAGTTTGAAAAATTATGAAGGTGGAGTTGTGAATTTTGGTGATGATCATAAAGATGGTATAATCTGTGGTAAAGGATCCATTTCTTTTGATGGTAAGCACAATACTAATGATGTCTTGTATGTAGAAGGACTAAAGTATAATCTTTTGAGTGTTGGACAGATGGTTGACAAGGGATATGATCTTTAATTCAAGAATGGCAAATGTAGAATCTTGGGTAGCTCCAGAATAGAGATTGTGCAAGGTACAAAGACTAAAGGTAATATCTTTCACTTAAATAGTGCTGGTAAAAGATTTTTGATTGCTTAGATTGATGAAAGTTAGTTGTGGCATAGAAGAAAATGTGTCATGTGAATTTTGATAAAATTGTTAAGATGAGTTCTACTCGGGCTGTGAGAGATCTACCTAAGTTGATGAGATGAAACCTGCTAACCTTATGTGCAAGGAATTTCAGTTAGGGAAACAAACCAGAGTTACTTTCAAGAGTAAGAAGCATTTTTCAAATGAATTATTGGATCTTGTGCATACTAATTTGTGTGGACCTTCTAGAGTTAGAAGCTTGCAAGGAGAGAAATATTTCATGTTGTTGATTGATGACTATTCTAGGATGATGTGGGTTACTTTCTTGAGGGAGAAGTCTGAAGCTCTAGACAAAGTGTCACGAACCCTATTTTTCCATAATTATTCAATTAGGAAAATAATGCTTATTTTTCGCAAATGAAATGGAAATGAAATAAAATTGGAATTATCAATGAAATAAGATAGGAGATCGAATGCACTGAAATGATTTATATACAATTAAATGATCAGTAATATTTTTTATTGCAAAATTGGGATCGTCATTGCTAATGAGCAACTAAGTGCAAGTGAATGCAGGAACTGGTGAACACAGATGAAGGCGAGAACATGGTTCAGGTAGAGTTGTCTTGGCTCCTGGATTTCGTTAGAATAGATGGAATCTCTCACACACCACAGTAGAAAAATTATGTTTGTGCATTTGTGACTTCATCAGTGCATGATTTTGAATCAAATGATGAGTAATTGGTAATCGTTATATTGATTTCGTCTATAAAAGTAAAAATTAGTTTGATATTTAGACTTATGAAATTTATCGACTTAATGTTCTTTATAAAGATGATTTTGAGTTTCTAGCATAAGAGAATGCAAATATAATTTTATTTATGATTGACGTGTTTACAATTATATGGAATTCGTATGCATGTAATTTCGATAATTGTTTTACAATTTATGTCGTGTTTTAAAGTGATTAGATAATCACTTCAATTCAAAATATGTTTTGAATATGCTTGTATATAATTTAGAATTATATTTATATATATATTTCATATTAATTTTAAAACCTTTTACAATAGATATAAATAAATCAGACATTTAATATATATATATATATATATATAATATTTAATTATTATATATCCTAATGTTTTAACTAGGTTTTCTTAACATCTAATAAATTGAATGTAATATATATATTATTAAATATAATATTATTTTTATTAACATGTTTTATGCAACGTATAGTAAAGGTGGCGGCTTGAATAAGTAAGTCAACTGTTAGCAGTCGTTGTCGAGCCAACTAAACATGTCGACCTACAGTAGGCGACTTGGCCATACTCCCCTATCCTCGGTGTAGCAGAAGTTGATGAGTATAGCGACATATTGGAAGCCACCGAGACTTAGGAAATGCAGAAACTATTGCAAGTAACGACCGAGAAGGGGTGGTATCTTGAATGTAAGTAAAGGTTAATGTGAGGGAGGTCGATAGTAATATCGACCACTCCCCTTATTTAAAGGGAGGGGTCGGTATTACCACCGACCAATCCTCCTCTTCCATAGACAAACCACGATGGGTAATTTTGTCCTTAACACCTACCACGTATAAACACTAAAACTTTATGGTAGTTGGCAGGTTAATGTGGCAAGCATAGTAATGGAGGGAGTCGACACACCACCAACTACCCCCCTTTATATAACCACATTTCATACACGTAGCAGCCATTAAGACTTGGAAAATCACTATACACGTAGCTAAACAACTTCCAAAATAATCGGTATTAATGGTGACTCAGAGAAAATAACGAGTTAAGAGAAGGAAGTCGTTCGTTTGGTATCAACTATGCATGCAAACAAACACGTAGAGTTTAAGATGATCGGACCTTGCAACCACAATGTGTTTGAAGAGATGTCAAACTCGTTAAATTGGAATGAGAAGAGTTCGCTGCTGCAACGGTTGGGTGTATTTAATCCAAGTCATAGTCGACAAAGGAGGAAAGTCGACTTGACATCATGAGAACTCAAAAATCGTTTGCAATGACATGTGCAGTTTGGTGTTACAAAGTAGATAACAAATCACTTTGCATGGTGAACACATAAGTGTACAAAACCAATCAGGACTATTATGTTGCAACTAAACCATGAGTGGTGCCATTTAGAAGATAGCACATATATAGGAAAGAGGGTAGATGACAACACTATATATATAGACCATTGAGTTGGAAGAGAAGGGAGAGATAGATGCAATGAAGGATTAGAGAATGGAATGTAGAAGAGAGAAGTAGTGGAGATTTAGATGTGTTTACGACCAAGTCATAAAAGATCAATGATGATCATCTCAGATTTAGAGTCGAATTTCGGAGGAAAGAGTCGAATACCGAAACAAGGAAGAGTGGCAGACACGCCAAAGGAACAACGACCTTCTTGAGAACTTGGTGAGACAAAAAGAAGATAATAATACACCGATTAGAATCACTCAGAGGTAGGCTCTATTTTAACAAAGTTTGTTGTAAAAATTTAAAGAGAAAATGTTCTATTTTGAATAGACTTAGACAGAGTTAGAGTCATAGTTTTTAGATTTCTGATTACGAGAATTCTGTCGAATGACATCAAAATACGTTGTTAGAAAATTATATTCTATACATAAATGTCTTAAGGAAAGATATTCGAAAAGATTGTTGATAAACATAAGTGAAATGCATAGAAATTAGACCACCAAATCCTCTAGAAATAGAGTAAGAGGATAGAGTGATTGTGTGTTCAAAACTTGTAAATTTGAATAAAAAAGAAGATGAAATACTAGGATAACGAATTATTAGAAATTGAAGCTTATTTTGAAATTGTGTAGAAAAGACTTACACTTTTGAATTTGATCCTTGCATGAAAAGTAAAGATGGTTATTAGGTGTCTCATTTGAAAGGCCATATATATAGGTGCTTTATGAATTTTCATCATGTAGATTGTTGTTATGGAAAATTAGTAAAATCAGTGAGTTGAGTTCTTAAATCAAGGAAAGTCACATATTAGTATTAAACTAAATATGTTGTTCAAGAAAAGAGGTAAATGAACCAAGACACATGGAAAGATAGAGAGCTTAGACGATATAAACTTAGATTTCTAAACCATAAGAAATGGAATGCATGTTAATGATTATGCTATTTAAATGTTTTGATAATTGAATAAAAGAATGTGTACTCATTTTATTCAATTTATATGTAAGATACATACATGTGTTACACCTTCTTAATATTTTAATCTTGTCTTTAAATTGCTTGAAAGATAGAAGCAAAAGATTGTTTTCTTTCAGATGTATATTTGTTTATCCATGAAAGATTGTCTTCTTAAACATTATATTATTATCTTATGAGATATAGGAAGCTAGAATTGAAAAGGCGAAAGATTGTCTTCTGTATATATTTATTCTAGATTTATGTGAACAAAGCTAGATAGGCTTGTGTATGGAAAGTTACCTTCCAGGACGAGTGCCGAATATGGAATCTTAGAGAGAATAGTTGCTTTTTCCAAACTATTTATTTTTTCTATGCATGGCATTATACTCGACCGACTAATCAAATTGAATAAACCATTGAAATAGATGGAATTCTTTTATTTATGCTCTCTACCATATCCTTGATTGATAATGCTTGTTTCTTAAAAGAATTACAAAAATGAAAATGCTTGTATCATCTAGGAACGCACCAGATTCCCTCTTGTCTTTCGAATTCTTTTGCTAAGCAATTTGTGCAGGGTCGGGTATTCTTGATTGACTAAGAATTCTGGGGAAGCGTAAGCTTCAAGGTTGGGTGGAAAAAGCACCTGAATCTTGTTCTCGTCTTCATGCTAAAGATTGCATTGGCGATAGCTTGGGTTGCAAATCAATGGATGCATCTCACCCTTTACTTTGTCTTATTTTGTTATTGAACTTGTGACAACTTGAAATGCTTAAGTATTGTATGATTGAGATACTAATTTTATCGATTTATTGAATGAAGAATCTTTATCTTTTATAGAAATTTTTTGTTTATTACAATTTAAATGGAATGATCAAATGAAGCTATGGATGGAAAAGTGGAATGAAATAGATTCATTAACTAATTTATGAGTTTATTTAAGAATAAAGAGTATTTCAACTATTATTGAAGTTAGCACGATTTACATCTTTACACAAAGTCAAGATTTTCAAGGCTATGGTTGAGACTAATACAGGTTTGAAGCTGAAGTGTCTGAGATCTGACAGAGGTGGTGAATTCACTTTTGGTGAGTTCAATGCATTTTGTGAAGAACATGGGATAAGAAGACAATTAATGATATCAAATTTCTACAATCCATAGCTAAATAATCTTACTTTTTTTGGATTAGACTATGTAGTAGTTTTTTGTATCAACATTTCAGATCACACTCCATGATCTATCAACAGGATGCTAGAGAGCTAAGAACATGAAATGGTAAGTTGCAAACCAAGCTTGAGCTAAAAATAAGAAGAGAGGCAAGGAGAGGGAGCACGGGGTGTTGGCATTGTATTTTCATTGATGTCAACTTGTATTGTCAACCGGTATAGCATAACCGGTTTGTATGGTATGCTACTGGTATGCAGGTCCAATATGCAGGTAGGTGTACCGATATGCCAGTTCGGTATGCAGGTAGGTGTTGTATCAACCGGTAAACATGTCCACCAGTAAGAAAGCAAGGGACAAGCAGAACATAGAGGAACATGGCATCGGGTCATATGCATTGAAAAGGTGTTATGTCCTAACTGGCTGAACAAAGAAGAGCATGGCTTGAAGGTTAACCGATTATTGTATAACCGGTAGGGCAAGATGAACTGGTAGTATAAGGTGAATACCGGTAGTGTGTTTTTGGTCAGTGCCTAAGCCTGAACCGACATAGTGAACTGAGGTGGATGCTGACGAAGATAACATGTGGCCTCCAAGTGAAAAACATAGAGTGGCAAATGAACAGTGCATCGTCGAAGTAGTTGTTGATTGGGTCAACATTTAATGAAGATTGCGGAAATCACGAATCGATTGCAGAGGATTGCGGCTCGAAGCAGATCAAAAGATGAGATTTTTGGTGAGTTGATCAAAGTAGGACATTTGATCATCTTGTTGACCTGGAGAAGGATACAGCTGGATCATTTATTGTGATTGACAAAAAGCAAGGTCGATGATCAGTTTTCAGTTTGCTAAAGATAGTAAACGTGTATTGGAAGAATCAAATATGGTGATGTTGTTTGATTTTGTTGTAGGTTGTCAATATCAGAGATGAGATGAGATTTGATTTGTTAAAGATTGGGTTGGTGAAGAAAACCCTAGGCGCGTGAAGTTTGAATTCCATTTTGATGAGAAAGCCTAAATATAAATATGCAGATTGAAGATCTAAGTTAGGGTTGTTGTTGATGTCGGAGAAGAGAAGGTGATTGTTGAGAGCAGAAGAGTGATCAGTTTGAGTGTGAGAGAGAAGTACAAAAGTGACTGAGTGTTGCAAAAGAACCGGTAAGAGAGGTGTAACCAGTAAGGGTTTAAGCTACCGGTAAACTGTCACAAAACACAACAGTCTGTTAAACCGACAGTGTCTGAACCGGTAAGACTGAAGAAGAGAAGTAGTGAAGAGATAAACCAGTAGAGAGAATTGATTGGAGGTGTTACAAAATTCATTTGTAACAAGGTGCAGATGATTGTATTGTTTTATCTCATTGTATTTTACTAAGTGGGTGCTCGGTGCAAGGGTTGGTGCTCCTTGAATTGGTGCTCAGAATAGATTAGAGGTTGGTGCTCCTTGAGTTGGTGCTCAGAATAGATTAGGGGTTGGCGCTCCTTGGGTTGGTGCCCTAAAACATTGTAAATGGTTATTTCATTGTGAGGCTGGATTGGAGCAGTAGATCTTCAGCAGCATTTCTCACTGAGGTTTTTACCACATTGGTTTTTCCTCGTACATACTGTGTTATGTGATGTGCCTTTTGGTGTGATTGATTATTAGTGTTTTCATTCCTTTACTAGTTGTACACACATAGTTTAAATTTGTTTATAATCACTAATTCACCCCCCTCTCAATGATATCTTGTGTTCTTCAATTGGTATTAGAGCATTAGGTTCCCGATTGGTCAAAAGATTTCTCTAGCTTGGGTAGATTCTGGTTTAAGAACAAAATGGAAAGGAATGAATCCTCCTCCTCTAAAGCTCCTCTGTTTGATGGTTCAAAATATTTCACTTGGGCTTGTAGAATGGAAGTCTATTTGTCCTCCTTAGGTTTTGATGTTTGGATGTCAGTTGTTAATGGTTACTCTATTCATGCTAGTCCTCCTATTGATCCAGAAGCAAAAAGTAGTTATGATTGTAATGTTGAAGCCATGAAGGATATTCTTAGTGGGATTTCTGATGATGTATCTTCAAAGGTGGACAGATGCAAATCTGCAAAGAGCTTGTGGGATAGACTGAAGAAACTTTATGGTGAAGAACCTTGCACCGCTGAATCAAATTGTGGAAGCAAGAATATTTATATAGAAGAAGAATGTGCAGTTGATAAAAGTAGATCAGTTAGTCGTTGCAGTAGAGATGAAGAGGAAACTCATCTATTTATGGCACAAGAGACGCAAAGTGAGATGCATACATCAAAGAATGATAAGGAAACTCAATCTAAAATGCAAGATGTATTTGGAAGTGATGAAGAAGATGAAGAAGAAACTGAAGTTGAGGTAGATCTTGAAGGAGAACTAGTGAGTGCACTTGATGAACTTATTAAAGTGAGGAAAGAATACAAAAAGTATAAGAATGCTGCTATAGAGGAACAAGATAGATTAAACAAATATCTTCAAGAATTAGAACAAACTATTGCCAATCTGAAAGCTCAAGTGGATGATACTAATAGGATAAATAAAGGATCAAAATTAGATTTTGATACCAAGAAGTGCAGGTGTAAAGAGTTGGAATCAGAAGTGGAAACAAAGGGAAAGGAATGTAAGAACCTAAAAGATGAAATAGCAAAGCTCATAATAGAGCTCGAGAAGTGTCAAGATGAACTCAAACTGAGGAAGAAGTATGATGGTGGCACCAAAGCACTGGATGAAATGTTGAGTAAGAAAAAGTGCTCAAAAGATACCATCGGATTAGGATGTGAAGGTGGAAAATGTTCTACTAGTGAGGAATCATCAAAAAGTGACATAAATTTTGTCTCTTCAAATGATAATGGTAGTAGGCAAACTTTATTAGTCAGAAATGCTCCAAGGAAGAAGAATGACTTGACCACTATTGCTAAAAGTTTGAAGACTCGGGCTACTACAACAAAGAAGAAGAATGCAAAGCCAAAAGGAAAAAGCAAGCTGAATGAAAGTAGCTTCATCAGAAATAAGAACATAAGAAGACAGCCTGGAAGACCTCCTGCCAGTATAAGACTAAGAGATGTTGTTGCATAGAAAACTGAGAATAGGAGAAGGCTAAGACATATGTCTGTTGTAAATGAGCATCCCAGGACCAACAACAAAGGAAGAAGGAATGGAGAAAACAAGCCTGCAAGATCACCACACGTTTGGCAGAATAAGTTTGTAAGTTATAAGCCCTCCTTCTCTGGTTACTATTTTTCATGTAAAGGATATGGTCATAAAAGTCATGAATGTAGATAGAATAATTTTCAGTCATATGGCAGCCTCTACACGCACTCCCTCAACAAAGGTGCAAGGTGTAACAGTCATGCTCAATATGGAAGAAGTTATAAAGCATATGAGAATCAAAGACCTTCATGGAACAAAAGGAGAAGTGTTCCTGCAAGATCAAGAAATCTATTGGTTCCGGAAGATGGCATGAACACAGTATGTTACTACTACAATAATTTTGGTCATCCTGCAAAATTTTGTAGAGCAAGTACTATTCAGCAAAAGAAAATTAATAATGCTCCAAAGACAAAATGAAAAAAGGAGAGAAATCAAGAAAGTATGGAGAAAGAAGTGAGAGAATATGACAATGGGCAGAAACTGTGCATTCAATGCACAGGTGATGTCTCCTAAGGCTTAAAGGAGATGTAGGACCTTAGGGAGAGTTACATATTGATCACATTATTCACCCCCAAATTTGGAAAGGAAAAATGTAAGGACAAGTTGCTACCGATATAAGGGAGAAGATTGATGGAAGTGTGTGTAGTTAGTGCTCTAGCTACACATCTACATATGTGAGATGGATTACTGCTGCAAGTGGCAAAGGATAGTTGCAACTGCAAAATGGTAGAGAAGCATTTGACTCAAGAAGATGGAGTTTAGTGGATAAAGTGTTCCTATGGAGATATTGGTCCAATATAGGGTTAACTGGAATTGCAGATTATGTGAGTCAATGTATTCTGGAATCATTGTAGTGATTCTTGTGGCTTGGACTGAGGAAATTATGTCTTAAGTGATACTAGAGAAGTATTGTGAGAAAATGTGTAGGTCTGGTAGTCGGCCTTATGTACATGTATCATTATGATTTAACTGGTTTGGTTATGATGTTGATGTGTTTTGGCATTGTGGTCATGCAAGATTATGTCACAAGGTTGTGATGGATGCTATGGAAGAAGAGTTGCAGCATATTGAAAAGAACAAGACTTGGGAATTAGTTCGTAGACTGGCAGATAAAAATGGTATTGGTACTAAATGGGTCTTTCGAAATAAGATGAATGAAGAAGTTAAGATTGTCAAGCATAAAGCAAGATTAGTGTGTAAAGGATATTCTCAAGTAGGAGGTATAGAATTTGAAGAAGCACAGAGACACAGTTTACTTCTTCAAGTGAAAGTAAAGAAAAACATACCTTTATAGTTAGCAAAGCTACTGAGAAGAAGACCTATGCTGAAGCTGCTAGAAATCAGCCTTTGAATCAGAATGCTCGAACTTTGAACCGGAAGGATCACTCATTGTACTAGAATATAGATCCTAAAGGCAAGTCCAAGGTTGATAATGAAGGATTCACTAAAGTCAATAATGTGAGTAGAAGACACCTAGTGAGACAAAGATTTGTCGGTCCAAAGAGACAAGACTGGTATGTACCAAAATTCCATGGTTACTGTTACCGGTGTAAAAAGCTTGGACATAGAATTGTTGAGTGTAGTTCGATGCGTAATCCCCCTCATAGTTTTGAAAGTAGAAACCCGCTTGCTGCACCCCAGGAGATGAATGTTACTTGTTATCAAAGTAATGGGTTTAGTCATAAAAGTTATGATTGTAGGAGAAGTCAGCCGGTATCCTACATTAGTTTTTCAAGTTCATCTTTCGGTGTCAATGTGAAATGCTATCATTGTTAAAATGGTGGCCACATTGCAAAGCACTGCAAACTCGGGACTTCTAAGCAAAAGAAGTCGGTACCGAATCAGAAATCGGAAGCAAAACGGGAGCAGAAAAGTGCAACTGACAAGAAGAAAGAAGCCAACCCGGTTTGGGTTGAGAAAGATAAGAATAAAGTAGAATCAGGTCTAATTGTACAGACCGCCCTACATGCAGAAAGAAGAAATTTATGGGTTGTAGACAGTGGATATTCCAATCACATTATCGGAGACAAAAACAAGTTCATCAAGTTTGTTGATTGGAATGGAGGTTCGATGAGGTTTGGAGACAATTCTTCCATCAAGATAAAGGAAAAGGTACTCATAACATAGATGGAAAATTAAAAGCACATGACGTTTACTATGTGGAAGGCCTAAAACATAATTTGCTAAGTGTAAGTCAGGTGTGTGACAAAGGATATAAGTTCACTTTTGACTCTACCGGTTGTCAGATAAGAAAGCAGAGTACCAGACAGATTGATGTAGAAGGAAAAAGGAGAGATGGAAATGTGTACAATCTAAAGGAATATTTATCTCTCAAGCCAAGTTTTCCAGAGATATGTTGAAGAAGTTTCAGATGAAAGACAACAAACTGATAAGTACCCCCATGGTGACCGGATGCAAGTTGAGCAAGGTTGATGAGTCACCGGAAGTGGATCAGACCCTATATAGATCCATGATTGGTAGTTTGTTATGCCTTACTGCCTCAAGACTGGATATAGTGTAGGCAGTATGTATGGTGGCAAGATTTCAAGCTGCACCTAAACAGTCACATGAGAATGCAGTTAGAAGAATCTTTAGGTACCTACAAGGAACGCTTAATTATGGACTATGGTATCCTAAGCAAGGAGAATTTACCTTACAAGCCTACAATGATTCTGATTGGGCAGTGCATTGATGACTAGAAGAGCACAAGTGGTGGTGCATTCTTCTTAGGTAACCGGTTGGTTTCATGGCACAGCAAGAAGCGGGACTCAATTTCCCTATCTAATGCTGACGCGGAATATATTGTTGTTGCTACATGTTGTTCTTAGGTGTTAAGCACAAAGCAAACCCTCAAGGATATTCAGGTAGACATATTTGACCTTGTTTCTATCTGGTGTGATAATTCAAGTACAATCAACATATCAAAGAATTCGGTTATGCACTCAAGGACAAAGCACATTGCCATCAAATACCATTTTCCCAGGGAGAAGGTGGTAGAATAGGAAGTTAAGGTAGAATATGTTCCTTTAGGTGAACAAGTGGCCGATATCTTCACAAAACCTCTACCAGTAAACATATTTGAGTATCTATGCCACAAGTTAGGTGTGGTTTCACCAGCTTCATGCACTTAAATGTGTATGTAAATCTATGGTTCAGGGGGAGTTCACTGCCATATCTTTTTATTTTTAGACCATATGATGGACATAGTGGTAGATCCAGTATTTGTGTAACAGTATCGGCTAG
This sequence comes from Cryptomeria japonica, assembly GCF_030272615.1. Lineage (NCBI taxonomy): Eukaryota > Viridiplantae > Streptophyta > Pinopsida > Cupressales > Cupressaceae > Cryptomeria > Cryptomeria japonica. The sequence continues at coordinate 371,248,895 of NC_081410.1, read as the reverse complement.
TTTGAGACTTTGGGAAGTGTTCATCGGTCCTTGTTTGTGATTTCTTTCAATGTCTATTCAATTTGTATTTAATTGAAATCACAATTGGGATGTCGGATGAAAGGAACAATTGTCTTGTTGGTATACCTACAAAGGGAGAGATAAGTGCTAACTCAACCGGTTGTGAACACAAAGGGGGTTCTTAATCCATATGTCAAAGGGGGATATTTTCCCAAGGGGGAGATTGTACTGGTTGAGTAAATGCAGAGTCTTTTGGTCTGCTCTACCGGAAAAAGGGAGAAAGTTTTATGTTTGTGCCCTTTGCCATTGTTGTCAAGGGGGAGAAGGTACTGGAAGATAGTGGATATTATGTGTGTTGACATCAATGCCAAAGGGGGAGATTGTTGGCATTGTATTGTCATTGATGTCAACTTGTATTGTCAACCGATATAGCATAACCGGTTTGTATGGTATGCTACTAGTATGCAGGTCCGGTATGTAGGTAGGTGTACCGGTATGGTGGTCTGATATGCAGGTAGGTGTTGTATCAATCGGTAAAAATGTCCACCAGTAAGAAAGCAAGGGACAAGAAGAACATAGAGGAACATGGCATTGAGTCATATGCAGTGAAAAGGTATTATGTCCTAACCGGCCAAACAGAGAAGAGCATGGCTTGAAGGTTAACCAGTTATTGTATAACTGGTAGGGAAAGATGAACCGGTAGTATAAGGTGAATACTGGTAGTGTGTTTTTGGTCAGTGCCTAAGCCGTAACCGACACAGTGAACAGATGAGGTTTGAGTTGTTTCGAGACTATGAGAGAAGTATGAGATAGTGTGTTGACAGATGAGGTCTGAGTTGTGAGAGTTGATGTTGGTTGCTTGATGCAAAGTTAAAGGAAAAATTCATGATCCCTCTTTTCAAATCATTTTTGTATCTTGCCTTGTTGTAGTTAGCATCAAGTTTACAAGTCCTCTTTTTGTATCTTTCCCCAAAAGAAGTTAGCCTTGGTTTGCAAGTCTGAAGTCGTGAGATCTCTTCATTGTAATCTGATATACATAGTGGATATATTTTAGGCAAGTGCTCACTGTGGTTTTTCCCTTTTTGGGTTTTCCACGTAGAAAATCTCGGTGTTCATGTGTTGGATATGTGTTGTTGATTAGTTGTTTGTGTGTTGCATTATTTTTTGTTTAGACTAAATCACCCCACTTCTCAGTCTTACCTTGGGTTCAACTCATAGTAATTTTATTTGAATATTGTTTTTTTTATTTTATGAAATATAGTTATAGTATTGGCCACACCATAGTCTGGCACAACGCCCTGTCATGCAGGCCTCTCGTATGACATGTGCAACTGAAAGGAACTCAACTCCACAATTTGTGCTTAAAAAAAAAATTCCAAATTTGTTTAGAAACCTACTGAAATAAATGCATCAAACACCACCCTCAAATGCATCGGCTCCAATGAGTGTATAAATCCATTATACAAGCGGTGGATCAGTGTTACTTCCAAATCTAGCATTCCAAGATCCCTCGATGTTATTTTTAATATAATATTAGTTTGGCAATTTGGCCATCTGAGGTATGGGTTAGAAAATAAGAACAGAAAGAGGAATTCTAAGTAGATTTCATGTTTGTTTTTTCTATGTTTCATGACTTTTCTACTACAATTGCTAAAAAATTGGAAGAAGTTCTTAAGGAATTTGAAATGATTTTGGAAATAAAAGAGGGTTGCTAAGAAAAGGCAAGGAAAGGAAATAAAAAAAGCTTTTTTGTTTCTAAATTTAATGTCTAATTTCCTTTTCCTTCCTAGAAAATTTGGATCCACTACAGTCTATTTTTGCTTCCCAAGAGATTATATTAATTTCTACTATTGATTTTTGCTACTTTTTTTCAACTTCGTGTTTAGTCAATTATCAATTTATCGTATATACATGATATTTATTTTCAAGACTAAGCAGTATTTTTTACAATGCTACAGAACAACAAATCTAAACTTTGAAGGCTTTGAGCTTCTGCAATCAATAATAATTATGAAAATAAGATGCATGAACTTAAATGAGTAGAATATAAGATTGAATCATTATTTTTGGATCATCCTTACAGTGGCAAATCTCTCTCCTCTGCTATCAAAGTCAGCTACTTGTACTAACCCCATCTCCTTCTTTTTCTAACCCCTTACTCCCCCTCCCCTAAATTCTACTAGCATTAATTGCTTTTGTAATAACTTATCCATATTGGAGGAGCAACATTTCCAACTGCTTGCCCCACAATAAATGCACCTTTCTATATACATATAGACTTCTAGGTAGCTCTTACATAATTTACAATCTTTTTTTCAAATGTTCATAGTGAAATAAAATCAAACGATTTATCCACTAATTCCAAAGGCAACACAAAATGATTAGAAATCACAAGAAGTGGGTTGCTTGGTTCCACACAATATAAGAATGTAAGAGCATGAGAAAAATAAAATACAATTGTAAATCGAATAAAAAAAAAAAAACTGTGGAGAGAAGCATAACAATTAAGGCAACACAATATTGATAGACTGGAAATTTGAAGGTACAGTCTCACCACCACCAAAAAAAGCAATAACCACCTCTTTTCATTTCTGTTTAATTTCTACATAGACACTTCACAAGTTTTGAGTGACTTTAATCTTGTAAAATACCAATGACTTGATATAGAAGGAAACGAGAGAGTGTTGCCAACATGATATAATTCATGCAATGTTTATTTCAAGAAGTTGTCAAATTCACAAATATTTCTCATTTTGTTGAATTATTTTTTTATTTTTTTAATGTTTTCTCTATTGGTATTTTGGTATGGTTTTTTCATTGATGTCAACACCTACTAAACCTTATCAACTCTGGCACTTTGGAGAATCAGCAACATTCACTGGAAAGCAAATGACTTATGCATAGTCACCGGTATCTGGTACATCGGCAGGATATAATTATCGTCGACACTTGGAATGGCATGGAAAACACTTGGTTATGTTGAAGACATCATTTGGACACTTTGTCTTGGAAAATCATTTATTAGCATATTCGTATTTGCATATTTGTTGTTACCGACAAATAGGTCCAGGTTATACACCGACAGGTTTATCTTTTCCAGATCAGCATGGCACGCTATGGAGATGACTTATTATTGTTGTAAATACATTAAACCGACATGTTGAATTAGTCATTGCATCGAGCATTATTTTATTTGTAAATTGATTTTATTGTAATATCTCTTAGAGTCGACCTACTAAAATTGGTCCTAGGTTATGATATAAATGTAAGATCTTATTTGTAAGATCGGATGTGGAATGCGAAGAAGAATTGTGTGAGGGTATATGCGAGATTAAGCAGAGCTATACACACAAACATCATTTGAAGGTGAAGCAAGGTTTTTATGAAAGCATATCAGAACTACACCAGTACTAAATCCAGCATATGAAGATGCTATTTTGAGCCGTACATCCTTATTGGATTTAACCATCCAATTGTAGTCAATGTGACTCCTATTTTGTGTTTGAGCAGTGAGCTCTAGGTGCTTGGCCTTTCTGCATGTGCAGACCCCATTTGTATACACTTACTATCTACAGTAGCATCATCTGATTGTGGGTAAGGTTTCCCACCATGGTTTTTCCCCTTACAGGGTTTCCACGTACAAATATTGGTGTTAAGTGTTGTGGATGACTTTGTCTTTTTGTTTCATGCATTAATCTTTACCGGTATTGCAATTATCTGATAAAACTGTCCACCGGTATAAAAGACTGGTTCACCGGTATTAAACAGTAAGTTGGTTAAGTTGTTTTTGTTTTGAATTTATTTGACAACTGATTCACCCCCCCCCCTCCTCTCAGTTGTCTCCGGGACCTAACATTCTCTCTATTTAATGTATAGATGTTATAGTTGGACATGAGACTAAATATGTACATATGTAAAAAAAAATTATAATTCAAAATTTAAATTTGATGTTTTGTGATCATTAAAGGAAAAGCCCATTGCCCCAACGAAGGAGTATAATTGAGGCATCTGTTGGAATCAATGAACACTAAGAGGGGGGATGAATCGGTGTTTTGCAATTTACAAATTTATTGAGCTGATTCTTAAACCACTGGATGCATAAGAATGAAAGCAAAATGCAGAAACGTAAAGCAATCAACCACACAACCATAAGACCAAGACTTTTTACATGGAAACCCAGAAAGGGAAAAACCATGGTGGTATTTGAACCCACAATATTATTATACTATGGCCAGAAGTATGATAATATTACATAAAGGGGAATGCACTTGCATTCAGGCACATTGCATAGAGCTCACTGCTCAAATATAAAAGGGCTACAAACCGGAGGAAGGCTCACTACCTTACAAGCTATTATATTTGATTACAATAATGAATGAACTGAAGTATAGCATCTACATGTGCCAAAAAGCAATTATGGTTAGGCTCAGATTGACTTCTGCAACTGTTTTGTCTCTTTGCTTTGTTTTCCTACATTGTCATACACCGGAACACCAAAATCTTCAATGACATTCACCAACCTTCGCAAATTCACTCATAATGACTTCTCATGCTTTCTAAACATATCAAAATGTTCAACCAAAGGGCCTTTGTGGGTTCGTCCACCTAACATAAAAATGAAGGTAGTGGAGTGGATCAAACCAAATGAAGAGTGTTTTGAAATAAACTTTGACAGGGCTTCCAAATGAAACCCTAGACCATTAGAAGTTAGGTGTGTGGTACAGGATTGGATGGGAAGTATTTTGGCTTTGGGTGTGAAGAAGCTAGTGGACAGGACTAATAATGAAGCAGAGCCACAAGCGACTTTGCTCATCGTAAACTTGGCAAGAAAATTGTCAATCATGGAATTGCATTTGGAGGGAGATTCACAAATAATAGTAAATGCAATTCTAAAAGGCAAGGCTCAGGTATGGAAATTAAATTAATTGATTAAAATCATTATAGCTAAATTATTTCAATTTAATGGATTTTAAATCACCCAAACGTTGAGCAATGGGAATGATGTGGCAAACACTGTATCCAAGAGGGCATTCACATTAAATATAGACAACAAAGGCGAGATTTGAGAGGATTTTAGGGAAGTGGATCTTGATTTTGAAGAAGTATGGGCTATAGGGGATGTACCGAGATAATGAACATATTTAAGTTGATGGGTTTTTCAAGAAGCTTCAAATATGCAAATGGCTTTTTATGGAGGTAGAGTGGACAAAATGGCCATCATTTTGGGTGGCAGTTGTTGAGAAGGTGTGTTTCAAAATAGAAGATAAAGGCAAATTTTACCTTGTGCACTAAGAAGCACCAGCTTCATTTATGGGTAAAACCTACGAGGAAAGTTTTCAAAATAGATGATCCCATGTTTTTTCAACTGGTCAGTATGATGTTGGGGAAGGAATTCATGGCGTCAAAGTATAAGTACAAAACCAACATTGATATTTCTTCATTGTTCATGGCTTGGTACCTAAAGTTGAATGAAAGAGAGAATACACGTTACATCATGAATAAATGTGTGAGGGGAGAATGGTGTTATGGGATGGGTGCATTCATTGCAATGGTGATACCATGTTAGGGTTTCAAAGTGTTGGTGGTGATTGGCTCCATGCAGTAAGGTTCTCAACCCTATTATGCCCATTCTTGTCATGGAGTGCCTCATGTGACAAGGAAGACAATCAAGTTGAAGGCCAGTTGGGTTGGCAATTCCTCAAGAAGTATCTCAGAGATAGAGAAAAAGAATAAAAGGATGGTGAATCGGTGAAGGAGAAACAAACCAAGAAGTGGTTGAAATTTAGCAAAGAAGATCATTGCTTGGACAACTAGTGACAAAATTGGAGAAAGAATGAAGAAAAGTATGGCCATTTTTTTATTAAAAAAACATATTTTGTTATGATATTTTGGGAAGTTTACCAAATTATCTGTAAAGGGGTAGTTCTTTGATTATATATGTGGTAGAAAAATCACATTTTTAAAAACTTGATTATGTAATTTTAAAAAAAATTAATACTAAATTCATCCTTTATCAATCAAAAAGAAAAAAATGTAAATTTACATATATATTATCAATTAAGTTTGTGTATATAATATTATATTTATTATATACTTTATGTATTACAAATTATTTAATGTAATTTGAAAATTAATTAAAATTATATATATTTAGTTAATATAAAATTTATAATATAGTTATATTTTATTTAATTTTTAATATAATGTAAATATTGAATATATATTAATATAAGACATTATGGGGTTGACCCCACAATGCAACGGTAAGCTGCAAACAATGTTTATACTATGGCTCTTGTTCAACTCTCACAAACAATGGAGTGAATACATAAATCTAGTACATAATGAAAGTCTTCAATCTTCCCACGAGCCATCACGGACATGATGCAGGACGAACCAAAACCCAATGGGTGCAAATAACACTACACTCAGCCATATGGTAACATTTGGTCC